>NC_068388.1:26403453-26680953 GCF_023724105.1 Carassius gibelio | reverse complement strand
GTCAGTCTGAAGGTCCAGGACTCAACCTGTCATGAAGATCTGTTTTTATTCTATCTGTTATTTAGCCTTGTTGTCTTTGACAGTATTCTAGTATGACGAGGGGTGTGTGTTGTGTTTTTCAGTGGGCGTATGAGCTCGGTCAGAGCAGCGAGGTCAAAGTGTCTGTTCCCTTACACGGCTGTGAACATTTCTACCTGCTCACCAAACCGTTATCAGAGCCGCTTCAGAACGACAGCCCAGGTGAAGATCACACTGCGTCTCTCATCATCACAGAGAAAGGGTTAAACACATCAAGCTTTATTTGATTTCATCACGTTGCATGTTAAAATGTTTAGTTCATTTTGTTCTTAAACAAGTCAAACTACATTATGTATAAAATCAGAATATGCGGTGGTTTCTCTCATTTTACAGATCAATTTGATCTACAGTCTAATAGAAGGTAAACAGGAAAATAAGATGTTTGTCCTATAATGGCACCTGTTTCTGAGTATTGTGTGTGTGTATATATATATATATATATATATATATATATATATATATATATATATATTCTATGTTTTGTATATTACCTACATTATTTCACTTTTAAATGAGGATAGTGGGTTTGATCCAAGGAGCTCCAAAATTTTTACAATTATAATAATAATAATATGATAATAAAATAATTTTCTGAGGCTAAAGTCTTCATCCATCAGCTGGAGGCACAGCGGCATCACTTTAAAATTGTTAAAAACCATTTCTTATCACAAATAGTCTGTTTAGGTTGCGACTGCATGTGTCTCTGACAAGCATCTGTGTTTAGCGCTTTGTTCCTGAAGCACTGCTGTGTGTGTGTGTGTGTGTGTGTGTGTGTGTGTGTGTGTGTGTGTGCAGTGCTGATTGACATGGACGGGCGGATCTACGCTCGGGCCTGGCATGGAGGGATCCTGTCGGGTGGCTTTGAGAAGAACCCTAAACCCATCTTTACTGAGGGACGCAACCAGCTGGAGATTCAGAACATGCAGGAAGACTGGGATCATTTCGGTGAGCTGTTAACACACTTCAGCAGTGAGAACCAGGAATGGTGGCTTTTCTGTCCATTCTTTGAATTGTGTGTGTGTGTATGTGTGTGTGTGTGTGTGTGTGTGTGTGTGAGAGAGTGAGAGCGAGTGTGTGTGTGTGTGTGTGTGTGTGAGAGTGAGTGTATGTGTGTGTTGACTGTGGGTGCTGGTCTTTTAAACGTGATGGTGTTTGTTTGTTCTGCTCCAGAGCCGATGTTGAGTGCTCTGCTGCGGCGGATGCCCGGTCTGGAGTCCTGTGAGATCCAGCAGCTGGTCAACTGCCCAGAATCCTTCACTCCGGACATGCGCTGCCTGATGGGAGAGACTCCGGGCATATACGGCTACTTTGTGCTAGCGGGCATGAACTCGTCAGGCCTCTCGTTCGCCGGCGGAGCTGGGAAGTAAGTCATGTCAGGTCAAGTCACCTTTATTTATATAGCGCTTTAAACAAAACAGATTGCGTCAAAGCAACTGAACAACATTCATTAGGAAAACAGTGTCTCAATAATGAAGAATGATAGTTAAAGGCAGTTCATCATTGAATTCAGTGATGTCATCTCTGTTCAGTTAAATAGTGTCTGTGCATTTATTTGCAATCAAGTCAATGATATCGCTGTAGATGAAGTGACCCCAACTAAGCAAGCCAGAGGCGACAGCGGCAAGGAACCGAAACTCCATCGGTGACAGAATGGAGAAAAAAACCTTGGGAGAAACCAGGCTCAGTTGGGGTCAGTTCTCCTCTGACCAGACGAAACCAGTAGTTCAATTCCAGACTGCAGCAAAGTCAGATTGTGCAGAAGAATCATCTGTTTCCTGTGGTCTTGTCCTGGTGCTCCTCTGAGACAAGGTCTTTACAGGGGATCTGTATCTGGGATCTAGTTGTCCTGGTCTCCGCTGTCTTTCAGGGCAGTAGAGGTCCTTTCTAGGTGCTGATCCACCATCTGGTCTGGATACGTACTGGATCCGGGTGACTGCAGTGACCCTCTGATCTGGACACAGACTGGATCTGGTGGCCACGGTGACCTCGGAACAAGAGAGAAACAGACTAATATTAGCGTAGATGAAATTGAATTGAAATTGAGAGCATAGGTCGTAATTTAGATGTGAAGAAAAATGCAGTTTTACAAATGCTAGAAACGTGGCTTTCTAAGGAAAGATTGTGATCAAGTAGCACACCTAGGTTCCTAACGGATGACGAAGAATTGACAGAGCATCCATCAAGTCTTAGACAGTGTTCTAGGTTATTACAAACAGAGTTTTTGAACACCTCTGTTTTTTCTGAATTTAGCAGTAAGAAATTACTCGTCATCCAGTTTTTATATCAACTATGCATTCCATTAGTTTTTCAAATTGGTGTGTTTCACCGGGCCGCGAGGAAATATAGAGCTGAGTATCATCAACATAACAGTGAAAGCTAACACCATGTTTCCTGATGATATCTCCCAAGGGTAACATATAAAGCGTGAAGAGTAGCGGCCCTAGAACTGAGCCTTGAGGTACTCCATACTGCACTTGTGATCGATATGATACATCTTCATTCACTGCTACGAACTGATGGCGGTCATATAAGTACGATTTAAACCATGCTAATGCACTTCCACTGATGCCAACAAAGTGTTCAAGTCTATGCAAAAGAATGCTGTGGTCAATTGTGTCAAACGCAGCACTAAGATCCAATAAAACTAATAGAGAGATACACCCACGATCAGATGATAAGAGCAGATCATTTGTAACTCTAAGGAGAGCAGTTTCAGTACTATGATACGGTCTAAATCCTGACTGGAAATCCTCACATATACCATTTTTATCCAAGAAGGAATATAATTGTGAGGATACTGCCTTTTCTAATATCTTGGACAGAAAAGGGAGATTCGAGATCATAATAACAGCCAGTTCGAAGGTTTTGGGGACATATCCTAATGACAATGAGGAATTAATAATATAGAGAAGAGGACCTATGACTCCTGGAAGCACCTCTTTTAGGAGCTTAGATGGTATAGGGTCTAACATACATGTTGTTGGTTTAGATGATTTAACAAGTTTATACAATTCTTCCTCTCCTATAGTAGAGAATGAGTGGAACTGTTCCTCAGGGGGTCTATAGTGCACTGTCTGATGTGATACTGTAGCTGACGGCTGAATGGTTGCAATTTTATCTCTAATAGTATCGATTTTAGAAGTAAAGTAGTTCATAAAGTTATTACTATTGTGATGTTGGGAAATGTCAACACTAAGCAAGGAAGCAGCACGGCTGGAGGTTTCTGTAGCTTTGTGTTTGATCAGTTCATTATAGCTAGTTTCTTCGGCAGATATTTGGCGGAGTGGATCACGTACGGATACCCCAGTACCAGCGTCTGGCATCTGGACATCAAGCGCTTCGGTAATCTACAGAGCAGCCGCACGTTCCTGCGCCATCGCGTGATGGAAGTCATGCGTGAGTATCAGCACTGTTACAGACATCTCAGAATGAAGAGAGAAGAGCAGGACGCGATCAATACAACCCTTCACCAAACCTTAACACACATTTATCCAGAGCAGCTTACACCTTAGAAACACATCAGGAATATTATAGCTACTCAGTTAATTTTCAACTAAATATAGCTTCAGAGCTGTATGTATCTATAGTCCGAGTTGGCCAGAAGTCCAGTTTGTTCGGTTGTTGCTGAATGTTCAGATGATGGAACAGCTTTCCAAAAAACTTCATTGAGGAGTGTTATGGAGCTGTTGTCTCATAGAAGACAACGCTAACCCTAACCCTTACTTCACAGCATATTCATTTAAAGAAGTGGGTTGTTTCTGATAAATAATGAGTGTGAAGGGTTTTCCTGAAGTCTTTAGCGGAGCGGCTGATCACTGGAGCTCACAGGGGTTCAGGAGACATCTCTCTAGGCTTCAGAGATGCATTGATGTGTTGGCTGTTGTTCTGAGGTTTGTTGTTGTGTGTGAACGTGTCAGCGCTCCTGTACGAGCTGAAGGTTCCTCGCTGGGACTTCCAGACGGGCCGGCAGCTGCGCACCAGTCCGCTGTACGACCGCTTGGACACGCAGGGAGCGCG
The DNA here is from genome assembly GCF_023724105.1 of Carassius gibelio. Taxonomy (NCBI): domain Eukaryota; kingdom Metazoa; phylum Chordata; class Actinopteri; order Cypriniformes; family Cyprinidae; genus Carassius; species Carassius gibelio. The sequence goes on along the minus strand of NC_068388.1, from coordinate 26,676,858 downwards.
CTGGATGGAGAAACACGGCTTTGAGCGAGCCAAGTACTTCGTTCCAGCCGGGAAAGGTGAGAACCCACACTGATCAATATGTGTTTATTTCAGAGTTGATTGATGAGTTAGATCTTACAATGCCAGGCAAATGTTTGGAGACACAGACTTATGATTATTGCTCATATCAGATGGAAAAATAGAAATATGAGAGTTATGTATTAAAACATTAGATGCTGTCTTACATTTAACCCTCTATAATATGGCTAAAATATTGAATCTAAAAGGGATGGTTCACACAAAAATGAAAGTTGCCTTTAATTACTCGTCGTTCCAAACCTGTGAGACCTTCGTTCATCTTCAGAACACAAATGAAGATATTTCTGATTAAATCCCAGAGTTTTCTGACCCTGCATAGACAGCAACACAACTGAAACGTTCAAGACCCAGGAACGCAGTGAGGTCATGTAATAATAATAATAATAATAATAGTTCCTGCTGTCCTGGAGTGGACCGAGCATTCAGCTGCTGTGGATGAACGACTGACGGCGTTAAACATCTGACCTCGAGCTGAAGAGAAACAGGACAGCGGCGCATCATCTGTTCACTAACCTCATGCTGTGGAAGGCTTCAGGCCTCATCAGTGAATCTTGGGTTTTGTGCCATGCTTGTCAGTGTTTATATAGTGCTCTCGATGAGCTGCTGTTTGCTTGTTAGACAGATGATAGCAGTGGCAGCTAACCCGTTCTCATAGCATCAGTGTCGGTGTGAACCTGTGAAATCCTGCTTCCCAGCATGCTCTGCCTCACTCCTCATAGTGTCATGTGGAGAAACCTCTCTCTACTGAGCAACATCACCAAATGAATTGCGGTGATCCCGTTCAAGCTTCAGACTCTGGAAATATATAACCTCATCCTCGGCCGTTCCCTACTCGCAGATGCTTCTGCTTTTTCTTACAAAATGTTAGTTTTATAAAGAAAGTGAAATCCTCACAAAAATGATTTCATGTATTTCAGCAGACGTCTTTAAATAAAGTTTGTGTCTAAACTTTTTAACTAGCAGTGTACTTGATCAGCATTTACTAGATTAGTATGGTCTCTAGCAGATGATGATCAGCATGCTTTGTCCAATATTTCAATGGGGTATGTCCCATAATGCACCAGTGTACCTGTGTCTTCATCCGCACAGATTTACTGGCGCTGGACCAGAGTAAGACCTTCTACAAGCCGGACTGGTTTGATATCGTGGGTGCGGAGGTGCAGTGCTGTAAGGAGGCGGTGTGTGTCATCGACATGTCGTCCTTCACCAAGTTTGAGCTCACCGTGAGTGTGTTCAGTCCTGATTCTCTTCATTATGAGCTCTTGTGTGATTCACAGAGCTCTGTGTGTTTCAGTCTGCGGGCGATCAGGCCCTGGATCTGCTTCAGAGATTGTGTGCCAATGATCTGGACGTTCCTGTCGGTCACATCGTCCACACAGGCATGCTGAACCAGAGAGGAGGCTACGAGAACGACTGCAGCGTCGTGCGCATCAGCAAAAACAGGTGTGTGTTCTGACATCCATCTCCTGCAGGGTTACGCACTAAATTATTACAATAGATTTAGATTATACTATATTGCAGAAACTCTATATTTACCCAAAATCAGAGAGCAGCAGCTTCTTTGAGTGCAGCACAGCAGATCCATTTCAGTTTGACCGTCAGCTGTTCAATATAACAAAACCCAGCAAAACTAAAGCTGCTCGTCTCTGAAGATGCAGTAATGTGTTCACAGACCGTTCAGTTCTCAGTTAGATCAGATCAGTTCTGAGAAGGAGATTGACATCCTGCGTTTCTCTGGTCTCCAGTTTCTTCATCATTTCACCCACCGATCAACAAGTTCACTGCTGGTCTTGGATTAAGAAGCACATGCCCAGCGACCCACAGCTCCACCTGGAGGACGTCAGCTGGAAGTACACGGGTGAGATCACTTCCTCTCGCAGCTCACACATTCTGTGTATCACAGAAATCATGATAAAAAAGGATGGAGTAGATCACAACTACAGTAGAGCCAACAACAAACCAGCGGCCAAGCACTGTTACTCGTTTCACACGACTGTAGGGTGTGCTATATGACGATTTTTAATCTGCTTTTGAAGAAGTGTTGTAGTATCGTGCTGCAGCACACGTTCTGGAGCCTCCGTCATACACTGTACAACACCACATCATTCACAGCAGTGTTACTAGAGCTAGAGCTACTCTCTCATTATCTGTGTGTGCTTTTACATGTTTCATACGTGTGCTGTTTCTGAGCGCCACACACACCTGAAGCCCGCACTAAAGCCTGTCAAACAGCGCCTGATTATTGAACTTTTGTGCTAATACTGTCAAACACACAAGGTTTACATGTAGACTCAGCTGGTTATGTGTAAACTGAAAGTAAACAGTTGAGAGAAAACCCTATTCGTGTCTGTATATTAGATGCGTGCAGGTCTTAAAGGGACAGTACACCTATTAAACATGCAGCCTACTGTCATTACTGTCAAGGGATAATTCACTCTGAAATTTCATTTCTGTCATTATTTACTCACGGTCACATTGTCCCAAACCTGTATTAATTTCTTTCTTGTGCCGAACACAAAAGAAGATATTTTGAAGAATGTGGGTAACCAAACATTGAGTTTGATAGGAGCAGAAATACTCTGAAAGTCACTGTGAACCAGAAACTGTTCCTCATAATAACATTTATGTTCAGAAGAAGAAAGAAACTCATTTTTGAGTGAGTAAATGGTGGTTTAAAAACAAAACACTGACAGACTTGACAGACAGCTGACGGATTTCTTATTTCTGGGTGAACTGTTCTTTTAACGTTAATAAAACAACAAAACAGAGAAAAATCCCTCACTGCTCTCGACTGAAGACATTTAACACAGTTGCTTTAGGAAACAGTTTATATAGTGTTTTATTTTTATATTTGTTCGTTCAGTTTCTGGAGTGCTCTGCTAGATACACCTACTGTACCTGAACATACAGCACTGCTTGTTTTATTGGTATATTTTGTTCCATATGGTGCAGCCCTACACGACTCTAGCTTTCTAAGTGAAGCAGAGAGTGTGTGAATAAAGGCTTTGCAGCACACACTGATGAAGGAGAGGTCAGTAATGTCTGATGTGTTTCCTCAGCTCTGAATCTGATTGGTCCTCGTGCCATGGACGTTCTGTCTGAACTCTCGTATGTGTCCATGACTCCCGAACACTTCCCGTCTCTCTTCTGTAAGGTGAGAGCCACACGTCTGCTCGACGCTCAGTGCTCATTCACTCACGGCGGGACACTCACTGTGCTGTGTTCTGCAGGAAATGAGCGTGGGCTACGCTAACGGCATCAGAGTCATGAGCATGACGCACACAGGAGAGCCGGGATTCATGCTCTACATCCCTATAGAGGTACATCACATCTGCTGAAAAAACCACACTCACTACACAAAAAATGGATAAAAACTAAAAATAGAGACACTGTCACACATTCACAATCGCAAGGATTTCACGAAGCTAAAGAAACAGACGATATCATGTTCAAGCAGGGCCTTATCTCTGTCCTGACTGTAGTCCAGTCACAGTGGCTCTGCTCTGAGATCTTGCTCTTCTTCTCCCAGTATGCACTGCACGTGTATAATGAAGTGATGTCAGTCGGCCAGAAATACGGCATCAGGAACGCGGGATACTATGCCCTGCGCAGTCTGAGGATTGAGAAGTTCTTTGCGTTTTGGGGGCAGGACCTGGACTCGTTCACCACACCGCTGGAGTGCGGACGAGAGTTCAGGGTCAAGTTTGACAAGGTCAGTTTCTTCATCTCTTCTGACCCTCATGCTCTAATGAGCTCATGATGAGAAGTGAAAGCAGGAAATCTCAGATGATCACTAAAGGTTTTACACTGATCATATTGTAAGCCTGTTTCCATAACCAGAGCTGTAATAACATGACCCGCAGCATTCACTCAGATATGTGTCAGTCAGTAAGATGTGTTTGAAGTGTCACTGGATCTGAAGTGGACTGTTCTAGCGTTCCCCGTGCTGTGATTGTGTCTGTTCTGCTCTGGTGGTGCACAGCGCTGTCAGAGACTCAGATTACTCCTGAAGTGTTGATCTGTGGGTTTACGTCCGGGTGACGGCGAGGTGTTTGTGATCTCTCTCTCGCAGGACACAGACTTCCTGGGCCGGGACGCTCTGCTGCGGCAGCGGGTCGAGGGAGTCACACGCCGCTTCGTGATGCTGATTCTGGAGGATCACGACACCGAGCTGGACGTCTGGCCCTGGTGGGACGAGCCCATCTACCGTAACGGAGAGCTGGTCGGGGTCACCACCAGCAGCGCCTACAGCTACACGCTCCAGCGTCACGTCTGCCTGGGCTTCCTGAGCTCCACCAACACCGACGGCTCTCCTGCTGCGGTCACCGCCGACTTCATCAACCGCGGAGACTATGAGGTGGACATCGCTGGACAGAAGTTCCCCGCCAAAGCCAAGCTCTACCCCTTCAGCTCCCTGTTCGCTCAACAGAAGCGGCGCAAGGACGACATGGAGCTCAGCAACTTCCAGAGCAAGTGAAGCCGGTCTGAGATTACAGCGCTTCCTCGAGACCTTCACACACACCGTTATTGTGTCAGTCGCTCGTCCTGTGTGTGTGTGCGTGTGTGTGTGTGTGCGTGTGTGTGTGTGTGTGTGTGTGTGTGTGCGCGTGTGTGTGTGTGTGCGTGTGTGTGTGTGTGTGTGCGCGTGTGTGTGTGTGTGTGTGTGCGTGAGTGTGCTGTTGATGAAGAGTAACAGTGTGTCATGAACTGAGCAGATGTTTTAAAGTATAACTGACTTTAGAAAGAAAGTCTTTCTCTGTGTTTGTTCCTAATGCTCTGTTAATAATCGGGTCTGTCTTCTGTTGATAAGTCCCTGTTCTGCTCATCATTGTCAAGCATCACAGGTTTAAAATGAAGGGATGTATTTTTATATGGATGACACGAGACAATCTATGTCCGTTAGAAGCGTTGAACTTTAATTGGAGAGACCTGGAGAAGTATTTCAAACCGTGTGTGTCTCTCTTCCACACTATTCTGTAATTAAACTACAGTACTACATGAGGAGGTGTGTGAGACGTTAAAGAAGTGACTGATAGTCTGAACAGAGATCCTTGCGACGCTTTCATGAAGTGCCTTGCGTTAGCAGTGTAAAGTACATGAAGTCGTCTTCATAAACTGATCAGTCAGGATGTGTCTGAATCACGTGATCTGGGGTTGAGATGTTCAGTGTTTTTATCTGCATATTATTTACGTCCTCTGTGGGTTTATCTGAAAAGCTGATATTTAAATGCACAAAGAATTGCACATCGTGTATCATGTTTAAATGAGGAGCAGATTTGCACAGTAAAGGACCGGTGGAGTGTCTGGAAGAGGCACAAAACACCACTCACACAATCATTGAAACAGAGAATTTCATAAAAAACACTTTTTGTACAAAATATAATTTCTGGCTTCTTTCTTTTGACTTTGAGGTGAAGTAAGAGTAAAGCATTGCATGCAATCAAAGTAAATCACTAATGTTCATCCAGCCATAATGACTTCAGCTACTAAAGCACTGACCTGCTCTCTCTTGATTTTACTGTGTGTGTGTGTGTGTGTGTGTGTGTGTGTGTGTGTGACAGAATAGTGTGTGAGGCATTGGTTGTTACAGGGTTTTTGTGAAGAGAAAGGAGGAACACATGATGTGTTGGTGGAGATCTGATGGTCATGTGACTCCGAGCTGGAGAGATCAGATGTGCACCTTATGCTTGGCTTGTACCTGTTGTGTTTTAAATGTCAGACAAAGATAAGAGGCCATTATACAGTAAATATGAACCTTCCGGCCATCTTGCCTTTGTATTTATATCATATATTGTACGAATGTTTGATTAATTTTCATAAATAAAATATGTAATCAAGGTTTGACTGTCACTGTTTTCTCACATAAGTTTTATTCTTATACACTAGCTTAAAATAATGTTGTTTTTAATAGTAGACTTGTCTTCATAAGCCAGACATTTGATTATAAGGCTCCTGCATATTCAAGCCGCTCAACAGGAACGACCCTGTGTCACGTTTACAGGGAAACCTTAAGTCAAGATCTCCAAAATATCTGCTCGTGGTGTGTGTTTGCTGAAGATGGTTGAGTGCTAGTTAGTGTTAACTAGCTGTTCTCCATCCAACACTGACAGTGTCTCTGATGGTAACGAGAAGCATCCAAACACAGGACCTGAGTACAGCACTAAATAATTCAGAGGAGCATTCACAATTTAGATTAGTTTAATCTGCAGACAAGAACATGATAAATGACAAAAAATGTATACATTAGGATGAAAAAGTGCATCAGTAAGTAGATATTTATTTCTCCAAGTTTAAATTAACAGATGATTACAGTCCCTCATACTGATGTCTATTTTGATTGATATAAATCTGTAAATTACATAAAAACTACGAGTGATTGCTGCTGGTTCTGATCCTCTGATCTGATTGGTCAAGCAGTTCTCTTGAGTAAGAAGCTAATAACAAAACGCTGAGAAACTCACTTTACTCACATACTCTGTTTCAGTGTGTGTGTTTCACAGTATGTATGTATATATCTATAAGACTGCACAAACTAACTAGCCAGATTTCTTCTGAAGGTAATATTAAAGGTAAGGCAGGGCAATAGCAAGCTGGCTTTGACAGCATAAGATCCCTCTCCTCCTCCAGAACATGTGACCGCTGTCCAATCACCTCATGTCTCATTCACCGGTGAGAAAACATTACATTACAGTACTGCTGAATATTACAGTAATAACACTTCCTTCTGTCGGTCTGCGGTAATGCTGGTGATCAGAGGGATGCTAATAAACACACGCTGACGGACAGGACAGCCTACTGGACAAACATTATACGGTTAAAAATAAAGATAAATACATTTAGAGCACTTAACTTAGTGATTGCTGTCAGGATGAGAAGAGACTTTCAACCAGCACAACAAAACATGTTTTTGAGCCAAACCAGCTACCCTGCCTCTAACCTCACTAATTTAACCCTAGAACTCATATGGAGACACAAAGATGGTAATTTTGGTGATGTATCGTCCCAGCAGTTCCCTCCTCTCCAGTTCAGTCATCTCCAGCTCTGCGTCCAGTGTGGCTGGGCCCTGGACAGGACTGGTCAGCAGCAGTTCCCCCGTCTGACGATCGGAGCGCTGCACGCTGAAGTGACGCCGGCCACGGCCGCCCAGTAACCCGAAGCGCAGGGTGTCTCCTATCATTCTGACGGCCGACATGCGGAACAGGACACGTGGAGCGGAGTGCTTGGACACCACAGACATGTAGTGGAAGGACACAGAGTTTGGCGCCTGAGAGCAGGTCCTGCTGTCCACGGGACACGGGTTCCTCTCACAGCGCCTGCGCAGACAACACCTGCTTCTCACATGTTCCATTCTGTTTTAAATAAAGACGCTTTGTAACTTACACTGGAGAGGTTTTGACATAGGTGGCGTTCCGTATCTGTGGACACTGGACTCTGACGCACTGGAAGCCTCCGTAGGTGTTGATGCAGAGCTGCTCTCGTGTGCAGTTGTTCTGCCTGCTGCTGCTGCACTCATCGTTATCTGAGAGGAAGAGCAGAAGGGTGTAGAACCGAGTCACAATCAAATCTGGCATCCGTTTTGTTTCCTAAGTGCAAGTTTTGCTATTAATCAATGACCTTTGCAGTTCCGGCCGTCAGGGGTCACGCTGTAACCAGCAGGGCAGCTGCACCGGTACCCACCAGCAGTATTAACACACGCGTGCAGACACAGACGGCCGGCCGGCCCATCGTGGAACAGCTTACACTCATCGATGTCTAGGAGAAAACACAGAGAAATGAGCTGACTGAAACAAACACGTCATTTTCTGTCACTACTAAAAAGAGCAGCATGGCCAGTCGCCTAACATCACGAGCTGGTGAAGATGAAGGATCAAGAGTGGTCATTCAGTACATCATCTGCTGCTTCCAGAGCAGACTAAAAATAATGAGAGCAATGGAGTTTGGAGAGGGAGCAGCGTGGGGATTAGTGGCATCTTTCGAGGAATCTTCCTCGAGTGTTGTGGCTCAGTGATACCTGTGCAGACGCTGCTGTCACGGCTGGAGATGGTGAATCCAGGTTCACAGGTGCAGTGGGTCATTCCCTGAACCTGACTGCACCTGGACGCTGAAGACGCTCGGGTCAGAGGGAAGGAGGACACGGCCGCAGCTCCAGCACTGACAGGAGACGTGTTCGCTGAAGTCACAAAAACTGCAGAGAGATTTGGGTTTCAGCAGCAGGTAAACTGTTATTTGTGCAGCACAGGAACAATAGGATTTCAGCAAGAAGCGTGGGTTCTGGTTGAGCCATCAGTGTGAGCGAGAGCTGCACCTGTCAGAAGAGACGTCCTGCATTGCTGTTAACTCTCTAATGTTAACAGAGCAGTGTTGGGGAAAGTTACTTTTAAAAGTAATGCAATACAGTTTTGTGTTATATTTATTTTAGAACTACAGTAACATCTTATGATTTCTCTCAACATGGGGACAGGACAGCTGTCAATCAATAAACTGGAAAAAAAAGTAACTTGCATTACTTATTTGAAAAGGTAACTCAGATATTCTCTTGTAGATTAAAAAGTAATGCATTATTTTACTAGTTACTTGAAAAAGTATTCTGATTACGTAACTCATGTGTCTGGGGCGACAGTGGCTCAGTGGTTCATGTAGGTTGTCTACAAACCGGAAGGTTGGTGGTTCGATCCCCAGCTCCACCTGACCAAGTGTCGAGGTGTCCTTGAGCAAGACACCTAACCCCAGCTGCTCCCGACGAGCTGGATGGTGTGTGGATGGGTGAATGTGAGGCAAGTTGTAAAGCCTGGTCATGTGGTCTGTTGAAAGCGCTATATAAATGCAGTCCATTTACCATTTAATGTGTTACTCCCAACACTGTTAATGAGAACATCCAAATGATACACTGATGTTTGAAGATGATTTCACTAAAACTAACACAGGTTCTTGCACTAGGACAAACACCTGGAGATGACTATAATCATGCATAATCAAGGTTCCTCTTCAGGAACTCGAGCTGGACTTTGGGGAAACGCCTTTGGCAAGATCAACTCTGAATATCGTGTGCAATCTGTCCAATGGAAGAGTGTGACATCACAGGTGGGGTGACGTAGCGACCAGGAAGCTATAAAGGCACGTGCCACACAGCTGGCTTCAGCGTCTTTCAGCAAGCGCTCTGTGTGTGCATGTCTAAAGTCTGTCTTGTGAGTCTTATTTATTGTTGTCTGTCCCAATAAAGAAACATAATGGCTAAGAGCAAAGCTAAGACCAGACATATGAAGGCCGAATCCAGATCGCGCTATAGATTGTGTGTTCCTCCCTGCCCACGCTACATCACGGGTGGAGATACACACAGTTTATGCGTGGTTTGCCTGGGATCGAAGCATGCTGAATCGGCTCTCGAGGGATGGATCTGGCGGAGGGTATGGAGACGGGCCAGTCCTTATCTCCTTCCTCATCTGCCAGATCCGGCGCCCAAACCCTGGGTTTGGAAGCACGCTTGTCGGTTTCTTCCCCCCAGGGCAAGGGGTCGACAATCTTCGTCTGATGAGGTGGATGTGGAGATTATTAGTAGCCACCCCTATCACCCCAGTATGAGGAGCTGTTGGAGGTGGTTACTCGTGCAGTTGATAAATAAAAAATCGAGTGGCCTGCAGAGAAAAAATAGCGAAATAGCGAGATCGTGGAACCACGCTTATTCGACTTCGGCCCCAACTCTCAATACTACAGCAATGTCGCGGGGCTCGATGAGCGAGGGTACAGATCGATGCCCCGGGTTGAGCAGATGCTTGCGAGATATTTGTCACCCGGTTCAGCATTGTCTCTGAAAGCTCAGGCCTTGCCCCCGAAACCGTTAAAAACAAAATCTATGTTAATGGTCAAGGGCTGTGTGGCAGCAGGTCAGGCGGGGGCGTGCCTTCAATCAATCAATCACCTTTAAGTGAAGTTGTGGCCTAATGGTTAGAGAGTTGGACTCCCAATCGAAGGGTTGTGAGTTCTAGTCCCGGGCCGGCAGGAATTGTGGGTGGGGGGAGTGCATGTACAGTTCTCTCTCCACTTTCAATACCATGACTTAGGTGCCCTTGAGCAAGGCATCGAACCCCCAACTGCTCCCCGGGCGCCTCAGCATAAATGATGAACACTGCTCCGGGTGTGTGTTCACAGTGTGTGTGTGTGTGTGTTCACTGCTCTGTGTGTGTGCACTTCGGATGGGTTAAATGCAGAGCACAAATTCTGAGTATGGGTCACCATACTTGGCTGAATGTCACTTTCACTTCACTTCACTTTATTTATATAGTGCTTTAAACAAAATACATTGCGTCAAAGCACTGAACAACATTCATTTGGAAAACAGTGTCTCAATAATGCAAAATGATAGTTAAGGCAGTTCATCATTGAATTCATTGATGTCATATCTGTTCAGATAAATAGTGTCTGTGCATTTATTTGCAATCAAGTCAATGATATCGCTGTAGATGAAGTGACCCCAACTAAGCAAGCCAGAGGCGACAGCGGCAAGGAACCGAAACTCCATCGGTGACAGAATGGAGAAAAAAACCTTGGGAGAAACCAGGCTCAGTTGGGGGCCAGTTCTTCTCTGACCAGACGAAACCAGTAGTTCAATTCCAGGCTGCAGCAAAGTCAGATTGTGCAGAAGAATCATCTGTTTCCTGTGGTCTTGTCCTGGTGGTCCTCTGAGACGGATTTGGATATTAAAAGCGTATTAGTATGTTATGTGTATGCAAGGTTAAAGAGATGGGTCTTTAATCTAGATTTAAACCGTAAGAGTGTGTCTGCCTCCCGAACAATGTTAGGTAGGTTATTCCAAAGTTTAGGCGCCAAATAGGAAAAGGATCTGCCGCCCGCAGTTGAATTTGATATTCTACGTATTATCAAATTGCCTGAGTTTTGAGAACGTAGCGGACGTAGAGGAGCTCATTCAAATACTGAGGTGCTAAACCATTCAGAGCTTTATAAGTAATAAGCAATATTTTAAAATATATACGATGTTTGATTGGGAGCTAGTGCAGTGTGGACAGGACCAGGCTAATATGGTCATACTTCCTGGTTCTAGTAAGAACTCTTGCTGCTGCATTTTGGACTAGCTGTAGTTTGTTTACTAAGCGTGCAGAACAACCACCCAATAAAGCATTACAATAGTCTAACCTTGAAGTCATAAATGCATGGATTAACATTTCTGCAATTGACATTGAGAGCATAGGCCGTAATTTAGATATATTTTTGAGATGGAAAAATGCAGTTTTACAAATGCTAGAAACGTGACGAAGAATTGACAGAGCATCCATCAAGTCTTAGACAGTGTTCTAGGTTATTACAAGCGGAGTTTTTATGCCCTATTATTAACACCTCTGTTTTTTATGAATTTAGCAGTAAGAAATTACTCGTCATCCAATTTTTTATATCGACTATGCATTCAATTAGTTTTTCAAATTGGTGTGTTTCACCGGGCTGCGAGGAAATATAGAGCTGAGTATCATCAGCATAACAGTGAAAGCTAACACCATGTTTCCTGATGATATCTCCCAAGGGTAACATATAAAGCGTGAAGAGTAGCGGCCCTAGTACTGAGCCTTGAGGTACTCCATACTGCACTTGTGATCGATATGAGACATCTTCATTCACTGCTACGAACTGATGGCAGTCATATAAGTACGATTTAAACCATGCTAATGCACTTCCACTGATGCCAACAAAGTGTTCAAGTCTATGCAAAAGAATGCTGTGGTCAATTGTGTCAAACGCAGCACTAAGATCCAATAAAACTAATAGAGAGATACACCCACGATCAGATGATAAGAGCAGATCATTTGTAACTCTAAGGAGAGCAGTCTCGGTACTATGATACGGTCTAAATCCTGACTGGAAATCCTCACATATACCATTTTTCTCTAAGAAGGAATATAATTGAGAGGATACCACCTTTTCTAATATCTTGGACAGAAAAGGGAGATTCGAGATTGGTCTATAATTAACAAGTTCTTTGGGGTCAAGTTGTGTTTTTTTTACACTATGGCCGTCCTCCAGGCATATCAAGCTGACCTGCAGAAAGATTTAGACAAGGGAGAGGGGATCAAGTCAGATGATATGACCAAGGGTCCCTCCGTGCCACCGAAGAGACCGCTCGCGCGATTGGGCGGTCTATGGCAGCCTTGGTGGCTGCGGAGAGGCATTTATGGCTGACCCTGTCACAGATAAGAGAGCGTGACAGGGTCTGCCTCCTGGACACCCGCTTCAAGCCTCCGGCCTGTTCGGCGACACAGTCAGTACTGTCGTTGACAGTTTCCAGGAGGCACACAAACAGGCGGCGGAGTTCCAGAGTTTCCTCCCTTGTCACTCTCGTGGGTTAGCTGGGCGGGAGATACCCACGCCACAGGCAAGCTCCTCATACTGCGAGGCTCAAAAGCATCGCCACTCATGCTCCCCCACGTCGGGACCAAGGCTCTACGCTCTGAGTAGGGGACTTCCAAAGCTAAATCAGATCTTCGTGCAATTATCGAAGCTAGGAAGTCCTCGACAAAGAGGTCCTGATGCCAGAGGCGCAGTGACCCTGAGGGTAGCCTCCACTGGTGTCTACCTCATTATATGGGGCCCCTCTCTCCCCAGTGCCCTCTGGAGGCTGGTCTACCAATCTTGCCAGTGCTTCATGGTGCAGCGGTCTCCCACGAGCGTCACTCCTAGTCAAATGATATCTACCCGGGAACGTAGCGGAGCTGGGAAGCTCGCCACCCCTTCGGGGTCCTCTTACAACAGAGATCAGTCTCGAGAGACTGATTCCCTTAGTACATTATTTAGCAGTATGGAAACTACTGCCAAATGTATCTCAATGGGTCCTGCACACAGTAGAAAGAGGCTATTGTATTCAGTTCGGCCATCCACCGCCGATGTTCAATGGGGTTACACCGACAGTTGTCGGCTCCCAGCAGGCTCTGGTGATGGAACAAGAAGTGAATACCCTATTAAGGAAGGCGGCCGTTGAGGTGGTCTCACCTCTAGACAGTGAGTCCGGGTTTTAAAGTCTGTATTTCATAGTTCCAAAGCAGGATGGGGTTGCATCTGATCTTAGACTTATGTCAATTAAACCTCTCAGTAATGTCACTGAAGTTCAAAATGCTTACTGTCAAACAGGTTGTAGCTCAAATCAGATCTGAGGACTGGTTTGTCACAATAGATCTCAAAGATGCATACTTCCACATATCCATCCTTCCACAACACAGGAAGTTTCTGAGGTTCACTTTCGGGGGCAAAGCCTACCAATATCGAGTACTTCCCTTCGGCCTTGCACTCTCACCCCGTACGTTCATGAAATGTGTAGATGCGGCTCTGGTATCACTCCGTATACAGGGCATCCGCATTCTGAACTATATCGACGATTGGTTGATTTGAGCTCAATCAGAGCAGATGGCGGTTCGACATCGAGATGTCGTTCTCGCCAATATCTAGAACCACCAATCTAGGCATAATGTGGGATTCGACCACGATGCAGGCACGTATGTCTCCTGCTCGGATCGAGTAAATCCTTTCCTCAGTCAAGAGAGTCAGAGAAGGCCAGTCACTCACTGTCAAGCAGTTTCAGAGACTGTTAGGGCTCATGGCAGCTGCGTCCAACGTGATACCTTTTGGCCTCCTGCATATGAGAGCCCTGCAGTGGTGGCTCAAGACCAAGGGGTTTACCCCGAGGATAAATTCATAACGAACTATCAAGGTCATGCGGCGATGCCTTCATGCCTTAGACATATGAAAGAAACCTTGGTTCTTGAATCAGGCCCCGGTGTTGGGTGCTCTTGGTCGCCATGTAACGCTAGCGACAGATGCGCCCCTCACCAGTTAGGGTGCGGAGTGAGGTCATGAGTGGCAACCCTGCCTGCGGTCTGTGGAGCGGTCGCCATCTGACATGGCACATTAATTGTCTAGAAATGCTAGCAGTGTATCGAGCATTTAAATATTTCCTCCCAGAGCTGAGAGGTCGTCATGTGTTGGTGCGCACCGACAACACATCGTTGGTCTCTTATATCAATCACCAGGGAGGTCTGCGTTCACTCCCCTTATACAAGCTGGTATACCAGATCCTCCTGTGGTCCCAGGGCAAACTCCTCTCGTTAAGAGCAGTATATATTCCTGGGAGATCTTTACCCCGAGGTGGTAGAGCAGATATGGCAGATATTTGGCAAAGCTCAGGTGGACCTCTTCGCGACTCAAGAGACATCGCAATGTCCCCTCTGGTTCTTTCTAGTTTACCTAGCTCCACTGGGACTAGATGCCATGTCACAGACCTGGCCAAGGCTTCGTCTGTATACCTTTCCCCCATTGCTCTGATCCCTGGGAGTTCTGGCGAGAGCATGCCAGGAATGGGTCCGTCTGTTGCTAGTAGCCCCGTTCTGGCCGGGCCGAGTATGGTTCGCAGATCTGATCTCTCTCCTCGACGGCTCTCCATGGGAGATTCCGATCAGGACAGATCTACTCTCTCAGGCGCAGGGCAAAATAATCCACCCTCGCCCGGAGCTGTGGAAGTTGTGGGTGTGGCCCCTGAGGGGGCACAGTTCATAGCTTCCGGTCTCTCAATTGAGGTTGTTGAGACCCTCCTCCAATCCAGAGCTCCCTCTACGAGAAAACTGTACGCCTTGAGGTGGAAACTCTTCACCTCATGGTGCAGAGACCGCCAGCTTGACCCTGTTAACTGCCCAGTTGGTACAGTTCTTGAGTTTCTCCAAGCTAGGCTCTCTGCGGGGTTAACTCACTCCTCCTTAAAGGTGTACGTGGCGGCCATAGCTGCTTACCACGTCCCTTTTAATGGTCTATCAGTGGGTAGACACCCCCTAGTTACACGTTTCCTCTGCGGTGCACTGAGGCTGAGACCTCCAGTACGATCCTGTGTTCCCCCACACCACTTGGTTGTGGTGTTAGAGGCTCTCTGTAAAGCTCCAATCTAGCCAATTCAAGATATATCAGATAGACATCTGACCCTTAAGACTGCCCTGTTACTGGAGATTACATCTCTAAAGAGAGTTGGAGACCTTCAGGCCCTCTCGGTGGCACCCAGGGTACTTAGACTTTGCTCCTGGTATGGCCAAAGCATTCTTATACCCTCGAGCGGGTTATGTTCCCAAAGATCCCTCTGTTACGCCACAGCCTATAGTACTGCAGGCCTTCTGTCCTCCTCCCTTTCGGGAGCCAGACCAGTAGAAGCTAGATTGTATGTCCACAGAGCTGCCCTGTGGAGAAAATCTGACCAATTGCTTGTTTGCTATGGTCCTCCTAAAAAGGGTTCCCCTGCCTCTAAGCAGACCCTTGGTCGTTGGATAGTCAAGGCTATCAACGTCTCCTATGAGTCCTCTGGTCTTCCCCTTCCTTTGGGAGCCAAGGCTCACTCTACGCGGGGTATGGCTGCCTCTAAGGCCTTTCTAGCAGGTCTGCAATGCTGCGGCATGGTCCATGCCCTCTACATTTGCCAGATTTTACAATCTCGATATGCGAGCCGCTCCTGGCTCTTCTGTCCTATGCCTTAGCTGTGCTCTTTGGATACACACTAGGCAGGGGATTGGTAGTCTGGCCGTGTTGGCCATCGTTCCCCAAAGCGCTTGATGCAGCTCGAGTTCCTGAAGAGGACGTCTCTAGGTTACGAATGTAACCCTAGTTCCTCGAAGGAACGAGACGCTGCGTCGCAGAGCCATGCTCCCAGCACCTCTGCCGGCGCTTGCTTCCCTTCTCGAAGCTGAAGCCAGCTATGTGGCACGTGTCTTTATAGCTTCTTGGTCGCTACGTCACCCCGCCTGTGACGTCATGCTCTTCCATTGGACAGATTGCACACGATATTCAGATTTGATCTTGCCAAAGGCATTTCCCCAAAGCGCTTGATGCAGCGTCTCGTTCCTTTGAGGAACTAGGGTTACATTCGTAACCTAGAGACGTTTTGTGTGGAGTATTAGAGGTTGCAGGTTTTGAAACTTGTCACAGAACATTTTCTAACAATCTAATCCATACTGCAGTTGTTTGTCAGGAATGTGTGCATTTGATTGCACATTATTTATACATTTTACTGGAATGGTGCACAATCTAATCCAAACTGCAGTTGTTTGTCAGGAACGTGTGCATTTGATTGCACATTATTTAGCAATTTTACTGGAATGGTGCACAAGCTGCAAGTGAATAGGAATTTGAAGCACTTCTGCTTGATCCACCGCTAACTAGAGACAATCATAAATAGCAATTAAAAATCAATTTAAGAGGTGTTTTTGTGCAAGTACTGGAACTAACAACAACTTTCAAGAGCAAACAATTTGTTTTAATGTGTCCTCTTATTTTTACATGTGTCTACATCCCTGTTCCCACATGAAAGAAATGTGAGCCATATGTGATCATGCTACAGGATCATAATTAATCTTTGATCAAATAGCGTTTGTAAGCATTTGGTTGATTTTTGAGGGTATAAAACAGGTTGGTAAAATGTTTCTGGCTATGTTTTGACACCAGCTATAACTACTGTACATAGACTGCCATATCCATGTATTTAGTGGCTTCAGCTTAGTGAGGATAAATATGTGGATTGAGTGTAATAAACCATCAGAGGAAACCATTAACGCTTGAACCTCTGTATTGGGAATCTCTCTCTCTCTCTGTGTGTGTGTGTGTGTGTGTTTGTGTGTGTGTGTGTTTTCTGCATCTGAGGTGCAGTACAGAACTCTATAATCTGATAGCTCTGGTAGCATCATTCCGTAAAGGTGATTCTGAACAAATCCAAACCCACATGTTGGTGTTGGAGACTGGCAGGTGGGTCCGGCCCAGCCCTTGGCGCAGACACAGCTAAATCCATTGACCTCGTCTGTACACGTTCCTCCGTTGGCACAAGGTGATGAAAGACACTGGTCGATATCTGAGAGAGGAGAAGAGCTCAGTGAAGATTCAGAAACTACACCAGAAGAGGTCAGGCTGCTTTGCTGTCACAGAGATGTGTGATTTCTCACTGCACCCCTTCCACTGAGACACTATGTGCAGAAAAGTCTGTTGACATGAATGGGAGTGAAAGTTCTGTGAGCTTGATGTTGTGAAGATCTGGTGCCTCCAGCTTTACAGCAGCAGCTTTTCTGCCGGCAATGCTCATGTGCACAAAGCAAAGTTCATTTCACACTCATGTGGTTTTAACTGAGTCTGGTGTCGAAGAATTTGACTTGGCAGATTGGTCTAGTTACATATGGCCATCATCCTGGATTGCAGTCTAGTGAGTGTGGGTATAGACACTTCTGTTACACGCCAGTGCAGAGAGCTGGAGAAATCCAAATATCACCTTCTATATCTGTCTACAGGATTTAGAATATCACTCAAAATGCAACTAAGATCTACATTGCTATCATTACTAGACTATAAATGTCAATTGAGCCAGTGGCATTTGAAACTTGGGTGATGAGGAGGTGAATGAATGAATGAATGAATGAAATACTGATCCGTACTGTTGACCGAACTAAAAATGACTTGAACTCATGGTGTTTCTTAATTCTGCACATGCATCAGTTTGTTCCAGCAACATTTTTTAATATTTTAGATAGTGGAAACATATATCCATTAAAACCAAGGGAAGGCTGTTTCTAGTGTGGAACAGTAGGCTTGGGCTCCACCAGCCCATAAACATTTCCGTACTAACAGGAGAAGGCTGCAGGTTTGATAGACTGAGATGGTAGGAATAGATGAGGGATAGCTTCAGTCCTCACCTCTGCAGACGGGCTGCTGACCGCTCCAGCTGAGCGAATCTTTACACTGCCGTGTCTCTGAACCCACCAGCTCAAAGCCCTCATCGCACAGGAAGTGAACTTCATGACCAGGAAACAGAATCTTCCCCAGCTTTTTGCCATTGACTGGAGTATCCAAGTCAGGACAAGTAGCTGTGGAATACAGAGACATGTTAAGAGTTACACTTTAAAAGAATCACGAATGTCATATAATGTAGTGTGATTTGTCATTACATTGGCACATTTGGCTTGTTTGACATTGCTTTATGTCTCTAGTATCAAAACTGGAGTCAGTCTCATGTGATACCTACAGTTCTGTGCTTTCGTGGGCCGGCGTGCGACGCTGTCGTGCAGTAGGTTCAGTTTCTTCCTCAAAGTGCGTAGACTCTGCAGGTATGAAGCTTCCTGTGCTGAAAGCAGTTTGTGAGCCTGTTGAATTGAGCTCTGTAGGTCTTGCTTACTGGGACAGTCCTGAGGAAACACCCGCAGTCACAGCTTTATGTTTCTTAAGATGTTCAGATCCATACGGTAACATCCAGACCCAGAGCATCCTCAGACAGGTCACACAATAATGTTATATTTAACTGAGAATCCAAGCTGTCTGTCTGAAATCACCTCCGAACGGCTCTCAGTGCATCACAGCAGCAGAGAAACATCTCAACAGAAGACTGAGAGAACTCAACCTTTCATTCTCACTTCATTTGCTTTGAAACAGACAAATAAACCCAGTCCTGTGCATTATATTTTGAGAACGAAAACGTGAACATTTATTTTGCAATCTCATGATACAAATATAAACTTCAACTGCAGTGTTCCTCACCTGTTCACTGTTAAAATCAAAACGATGGCCTGATAACAGACTTCTGTATTTCCATCAACCCTGTCTTGATTCTCATTAAAAGAGCCTGCATACATACTATAGAAACTGAAAATATGGTCTGGAAACCCTAGAAACAGCTTCTGAAAAAGAATGACGTTGGGATATTACATTGGATCATGTTCCACAGTAATTAGTGTCACCGGATCTCGTTATCCTGAAACTTTCAAGATCTAAACATGAAATATCTTTTGTCAGTTTCCATAGAACAACAGCTGATTTATGATTATGGTTATGAATGCAGTCTGTATGCAAAGCTTCATATTTGCTGCACAGAAATCTTGCTGGTTCTTGAGCTTGTCGACTGTCTTCCACTGTGTCCTTTAATTTTGTTCTTTGAGATCCTGTCAAATCCTCTGTGCTTTGCACCATAATATATATATATATATTTTAATCTATTATTTATGATAATCAACTGTAACGACTGATATATGATATTTTCTTCTCATTGGCTGTAACTGAGGGGAAGGGTACTATGTTTTCATCTTGGAAGACTTATGTAAGCTAGACAAATATTTGCCGTTCCTGTACAAACAGCTGGTGAAGTGTTAGAGCAGCAGTGTTGGAGACACATTAGTTGAGAGTCTGCTGATGTTCAGTTTAACAGTGTTCTCTTTAAGGAACATCAAAACATTCCGTGTTGTTTATCCTCGGATCGCTCTGAATGGAGAGCTTGTGTAGACCTGTGCAGTACTGCAGGCTGAAATAAGTGCACTAGTCAGACGGTTAGCCTACAGTCTATCAGACTGCTAAGACTTCTCACACCTTTGTTTATATTGTCCCTATGTCAGTGACATTTTAAAGTATATGGGCTTATTTTGGTATATTTAATCATACAAGAAAAAAACTGCTTTTGGGCTTTTTACAAACTTAACTTGACAAAATCAGATGCGTTACAGTGAAAGATATCTTTGCAAAAGCTTTGAGAATATTTGATACCATCGTCTCTTTCTGCATTATAATAATCAGAGTGTGCACAATCAGTACGATGAAATAAACGGTGTTTAGCGTCAAACCTTGACCTACTACTCTGAATGAACTCACTTGTACAGAAACATAGCAGATGAATTTAACATCTGTTTTCTGCTTAAGGTTTCTTGTCATTAGACAGCTCTGTTAGTTTTCTGTCAGTGAACTTTTACTCTTTTTCAGGTCACAAGAGCTTAAATTACACAATAACACAGAATCACAGCATCTAGTGTTTTTGTTATTTGTGGAACACTTATTGAATATCACTTACCTGAGCCAACATGGTATGGACTTGACAGATAATTACTGAAAGGAGCACAGCATATCTTCGGTTCATCGTCTTCATTAAATCGTAGACTGGATGCATTGATTTTGTTATTAAATGCCTTTGTAGTGTAGTGAATTCCTCAGGAAAAGGCTCTGTTTGTGTTAAGCTCCACATACGTTACTGGCTCAGCGCTATGAGGCTGCTGCTGTAAGAGGATTTCAGGAAAGCAAGCAAAGGACTTTTTTTCCCCATAAACCACAGGTCAGTTGGGGTGTTTACTGAATGGAAAGAATACAGGTGTGAAATCATAAAAAAATCATAAAAAAATGTGTTGGGTGTTATTATGCATGATTTATCAGTCAGGGCTACAGTAAAAAATTATTTCATTCAAAATATCTTCAATTGTGTCCTGAGGAGCTGAGGAGGAATGAAAGATTGGAACAGCATGAAGGTGAACATGAGGGTTTGTTTTTTGGGTGAACTAACCCTTTAAATACAGTCTATTTTGCCATGTGCTCAGTTTCCTTTTGCAACTCATCAACAACATAATCACACAGGGTTCAGTTCCCAACATGTTCAACAATGAGTGCAATATACAAGCAGTCTTTTAGCTGTACCAGGGGTCGAATATGAGCCACCTGTGTGAAACACATCGATATTTAGCACTAGAATAGACTTTGTATTTACAACTGGCTCACCAACAGAAGTGCATCTGACTCCAGGTCAGAAAAATGAGTGTTTATATCAAGTCATGGTTGACAGCCCTTCTTTACGCTCAACCAACATACTTAAAAACAAAGTAGTTTTTTGGCTTTGGAGTTGAGGAGACTGTCTTAGTATCGGCTACCTTTCTGTGAAATTAATTTCATGTAAAGGGCCAGTTAATGCAAAGCCTTCCAATGTGGTTAGGGTTACAACATGTGATGTTGTCATCCAATGGTGAGTGCAACTCAAGAGCAGACCTGGGGTGCATTTGCCAAAAGCATCATTAGCAAACTACAGTCGCAAGTTCCGTTGAACTTTGCTGCTAACAATAGAACTTGTGATCATAGTTGCTTTTTGGAAACACTCACCCTACATGGGTTTCCCATACCTGGTCCGAGACCCTACCAGTAGGACATATGGGACTTTCTATTTCTATAACTAGCTCAGCAACAGCATAGGACCTCGTGGGAAAACGGTAGCCCGTCTCTAGGTCAGAAGATTGTGTTTTCATATCACGCCGAGTTCTTCTGTGCTCAGCCAACCTGTTTGTGTGGTCATGTGCTGCAGAACTTTTACCTATGTTTGCTCTGTTGCTACAAAGCTTTTAACAATATGTTAAAAATAAAAAGGCCTTTTGCATGAACAACTAGACTAAGCGAGTCGAACAACTGCGAGTCGAACGTCACTGAAAAACAACAGTAGTGTATGCCATCAGTTCAGGTGGAGGCTGTGGGTTGCTTTTTTTAATCTATGGGTTAAAGCACCCCCCCCCCACCCAGAATATGATTGTGACGGAGGAAAAATTGGGGTAATTTTGGGCAGCGTAAATTCAGCCTAACACCTTAATAAATCACCACTCTTCTGCTGGAGGTTTTGACAGTTCTTTATTTCCCTTTTATAAGGCTGATGGATCCCTGCATATATATATTTCTATACAATATATATACACAAGAACTTGCTATATTGGAGAGCTACACCAAGAGGGGGAGAAGGTAACATCATAAACAACACTGACAGGTCATCAAAGAAAGAGTGGAGATGACGAGATGTGTAACAGCACAACTGGATGAGAACCGAGAACCTGACATTATAACTTAAACCTAACTGAAACCAAAAACAAACAAACAGAAAAAAACAACAACAACACAGATTTCACCCACAGTGTATTTTAAATAGGTTTAGTGGAGAACCATTCACCATAAATATTCTTAAGGAACCAAGATATATAAAAAAAGTGATTTATCAACAACAACAAAACATCGTTAGTCTCTCTTTTTAAATGTATTTCTGTTCATTCTCTGCTTGCTTCTTTTTTGCCTCTCCAAGCCTGACTTCTCCACAAGCCTTGCTTCACAAAGGAAAAATGATCCAAGCCCAAAAGATACAAGTTAGTATAAAACTAACAAACAATTGAACAGCACAATCAACGCATCACAAAACGAACCCACAGACACACAACAGCAAAACACATTGTCATTATCTTCATCCAAGGAACTGCTTCAGCACGAGTCGTCTTCGGTTCTCCTCTTCAGAGCTTTATCAGCATCAGAACCATCAGAAGAACTTCACAGTGTGGCAGAAAGTGAGGTGAGAGCAGGAGAGCTTTGCAGTCGTTCACATCAGGAGAATTCAAACAAGGTTATAATAAACAGAATTAGGAACCCAATAGTTCATAGATAGTATACAAAAATCGCCACATTTAGGTGCTTGTCTTTCCCATCACACTGCTCTGGGAAGGCATTGATTGGCTAGAAATGGGACTAGATGGTCCAATGTATCGTTCAGATGAGAGAGTATGGCCAGATGCTGACAGAAGTGACCTGACATGCTGTTTTCTCATCAGGGAAAGCGGATTGTAGCCAACAGAATAACGTGTGAGCGGCAGCTTTTTCTCTTGAATCTTTTAGGTTCGTTGCCGCAGTGCCCGCCTCTTCCTGTTGTAGTAGTGATGTAGACCAGTCTGTCTGGAGTAGTTCATCATGTAGTTCTGTTTACGGGTGCTGTGAAGAGGAAAGCAGACAGGTTTAACAATGCACTATTCTAATTCATAGGAAGGCTTCTTTAAGAATTCACATAGCACTGAATCCACAAACTACAAAATCTAATTGATTGTTTACTCATAACCTCAAACACTGTCTTTCAGTTTAAGTTCTTTTGGAGCCAGTGCATCTTATTTGTTTCATAGGTGACAAAGACAACAATCCGGTTCAGGTTTTGAGTGGAAACATCTATAGAGTAGTGCTTGAGGTTGGAGCTTGAGGAAAGACTGACAGATGGAAAAAGACCAAGAGTCCAAACGTAAGAAGAGCGAGAGGTTGTGAGGAGGACAGACAGACAGACAGACAGACAGTGTGAGAAAATGTGGAAAGAATTCTGAGAGTCGCTATTGCTTAGCCTGTCATTGCCTCTTCTGTCCGTCAGGATGGGACCAATGAGCCAGGAACGCAGCCAGGACAGGAAGGGGCGTCTGCAAAGCATGAAGGGACAGGAGGGTGGGAGATGGTGCTGTAATGAGGGTGAGGGACCGGTGAAGGGAGCTGTGCTTATCTGTGAGTCTCTGGACTAGTGGAGAAACAGCCACCACACACAGAGTTAGCAATGGTTCATGAACAAATATAATCACAAATAAGGGACCTGGGATGGGTCAACCGACTCTTCAGAGGCTTTTTACTAGGCATGCACACACACGTCATGTTTGATTCAACTGTACTGGGCACTTGGATCTTATTTAAGGGTTTGTCAAGATCCTTAAAAACCTTAAAGGGATACTCCACCCAAAAATAAACATTTTGTCATAAATTACTTACCCCCATGTTGTTCCAAACCCATAAAAACTTAGTTCTTTTGTGATACGACTGACTCAGAAGAGTGTATGCTGTCTGTGTTCAGCTCATATTCTCCAAAATGGTGCTACGCTGATGTGGAGAGACACAGAGGAGACAAATTGTTGAATAAAGTCGTAATTATGAAGTATTCTCGACACTTCATAACATTACGGTTGAACCACTGATGGCAGATGGACTATTCTGATGATGTCTTTCATACTTTCCTGGACCTTGACACTGTTCTCTACTTGGCAGTCAATGGGACAGTCTCAAGCCTCCAGGTTTTCTTCCAAAATATCTTAAATTGTGTTCCAAATACAAACAAAGCTCTACAGGTTTGGAACGACATGGGGGTAAGTTCATGACTTCGTTCATCCTCGGAACACAATTTAAGATATTTTGGATGAAAACTGGGAGGTTTGTGACTGTCTTATTGACTGCCAAGTAGATAACAGTGTCAAGGTCCAGGAAAGTATGAAAGACATCATCAGAATAGTCCATCAGTGGTTCAACCGTAATGTTATGAAGTGATGAGAATACTTTTTGTATGCAAATAAAACAAAAATGACCACTTTATTCAACAGTTTGTCTCCTCTGTGTCTTTCCACATCAGCGTATCACCATTTTGGAGAATATGAGCTGAACACAGGCAGCATACACTCTTCTGAGTCAGTCGTATCACAAAAGAACAAAGTTTTTATGGGTTTGGAACAATATGGGTGTAAGTGATTAATGGTGGTAGAAAGTGAGGTGAGAGCAGTAATAACAATTGTTATTATGTTAAATATTTTGGACACCCACTTAATTTTGATAAGCAGCACTTTTTATGTTACCAGACAAAGTATTTTTTCACTGCCAGATCTGTGCTAGATCAGCAGAAGTGCGGCATGAATATGTAGTCGATACATCTGCAATAACCGCATGTCCACACTATTTCCTATTTCTATTTACTATTTACTATTTCCACATGGACCAGAATCTACAGAGACCGTTTCCAAGATGAAGCTGAAGCCCCGTCATGAGAAATATTCTGAGGACAAAGAGTGTCCGACCCAGAATCAGAAAGCTCCACCTGATAAAGTGACCAGTGGGTGTATGTTGAGTCTTTCATTTGACCGCTACACTATTTTGCTTGAGTGCATCATTTGGCGTACAGTGTTGTGTGAACAGACTACAGTATACCTGTTTCTGCCACTCCAGTTAGATATGGGATGGGTATATATTGAGGAGTTATTATTGTCACATTCTCCAGTGACCTGGATGAATAGTTTGACCTGTCTCTGTCCATAATATTTCCAAGTGTATGATTAAGTACTGTATAGAACCTAAATGTTAGATCTGTCTTGGGTGAGATTAACTTCCAGCTGTGTAGAGGAAAGGGTCTTTATAGATTAGATGTGTAGGATACAGGGGAAAACAACATTGGAAACAACACAGACATTTTTACCTACATCACTGTGCAAAAACAATATTTGGAAAATGAATGTTTAGAAATCTAAAATCAATATTTCCTACTGGCACACAAAAGCAAAAAGTATAATGACTTTTGCACAGTAGTGTATATTGACATACAGTTATAACTTTAGTTTCAGAGCTTCCTGAAATGTGGTCATTCAGTTTAACAGATGTTGGATATTCTTTAAAATGACAATGTATTACAGACTGTGCTGCATTTGCAATTTTAATAGATTTACCTAAATTATAATTAACTCTAACTTTTTCATGTGCTATTTCCTTTATTTTTTCCCACCTGTATGGGGTGATGAGGTCTATAGTGATGTTCAAGACAGTTTCAGTGAGGGGAGACCAAAGGCAGGGAACACTGGTGCATTCTGGGAACAGCAAAGCAAAGCACTTACCTGACACTACAGCCATGCCATAGGGAGCAGAATACAGAAGAGAGGAAAGGTTATAAGATGCAGGACAGGGCTGTTGCTGGCTTGCACAAAGGTCTGGGGGTGAAAGAGCCCTGACCTGCGACAGCAGGACCAGAGCAACAGAGGGATGCAGTGCCAACAGAGTTGAGTGTTGGGAGTGAAAACAACAGGGGCCAAAGAGGAACATACATTTAGGTGGAAGTAAGGTAAAGGTTATTGCAGAACAGAAGAGGATGGTGGAGGCAGACGGGTGAGTGCAGTGAACATGTGGAGGGCAGTGATGAGAGAGAGAGAGGGAGAGAGAGAGAGAGAGAGCGCAGTGTGAGGACCAGAACTTGAGTGAGAGGGACGGAACTGAGACGTGTGTGTGTGTGTGTGTGTGTGTGTGTGAGTGTGTGTGTGTGTGGGGGGGGGGGACAGGGAGTGCCTAATGTCTATTGGCATGTACTACTATGGTTTTAATAATGAGTGTACTTCATTAAACACCCAACAGGAGAATTTACTGGCAAATCTAAAGCACTTTTCTCACAGGTGTCAGCTTGTGTAATCCAAACTGTGCTGAACGATTTTACTGATGTCTGAGTGAAGGAAAAATGATTGTCATAATTAAAGGCAAGAGTACTCACAGAATGACTTCCACATGGTCCAGCGCCCACTGATCGTGTCCTGCGCCCTCGTGCCGTGGCTGCCACCATCGCAACTGAACCCCTCTCACACGAGCCTCACTACAGCAGAGAAACAACACACCAGTAAATGGACTTCCACAGTCGTGCAATCCATATGTGATTCAGAAGAACAATTTTAAATCTTAAGATAAAACTCCATGGTCCTTGAAAATAGACAAGAAGGTCTCTTAGCATTTTAAGTGTAATGATATTTGTTAACAGCAATTAAATGTTCTGGACACATGCACAAACTATTGTAAAAAATAAAAATAAAAATAACACATTTACCCCGTTTCTCACAAAGCTCAAAGTCTTGTTGAAGCATGAACATTTGGCACATATTTGAGGTATTTGCAGATAAAGAGGACCAGTGAAGATGATATGTGACTCCCCATAACCACATGAGTTTTCTGACATCCCAGAAACGACCGTCTTATACATAGAAGACTCCTCATAAAGCAACCCACTGCCACTGAAGAGGGACTTCAGGAGCCTGATCGAGCACCACATCACCCTTGATGAAGGTCATCGTGTCAGGACTGCCTCCCACGTATTGACATGGACACCGAAGGTTCAGTAGACTTTTTGCTTCACATGAATGGCTATTGTCATGGTGTAAAGAATAGAAACAGCTCTTTGCGCTGATGGCCTGCAAATAAATATTTGTTTGGGGTTCTTTGGTATCACAATTCCAAGATATATAAAGCGGTCTGTGACAATTTTGAAAGGCGATGGATCAATCTGGCTGGAACTTGTGTGTCCATCCAGTGATATGAACTCACTTTTGGACCAATTCATGGTATACCCAGAGATTTTAAGTGAAAGCCTTACCGTTTTTGTTTGATGATAAACGACAGTGAGCACAACTGGAGTCACACGTGCAAAACTCTAACTACAGTCTGCACAGCAGCAGTTCATGTGGACCAAACTCTAGTTCATTTTCCATTGCTTGAACACAGCTTTCCTAACTCTACACACTTATCCCATGACTTTAACCACAACCTGCACAACACTGTGGATTTACAGCACTTTGTTCAAATGCTAACACACTGCTGTCAAAACTGTGAAGCACACATTCAAAACAGAAGAGATTTCAAACACTGCCGATTGCAAATTCAGGACTAGCCCTGAAAAGGTCAGTATGTACTTTTAGTTTCTCATTACTGTAATTCTATAAATTACTACAGATTATTGAAGCAAACTGCTAATCTTAATTTACTTTAAAGAACTGTTATGCTCTAAAAAATTAAATAAATCATGTGAAAGAATGTCACTCCTTTCTTTGGAGAAAAAATTACTTCATATGAAGTCATTGAAATTGTTCAAACTGTAAAGATGAAAAGTGAGTATTTTCTGCATTGGTGTTTGATGCTAGTGTTTTTCCTCTCAGTGTGTTCTGAGTGACGGAGTGTGTTATCTCAGTGAGGGTTGTGTGTAGTGTTTGGCTGCACTGAGTCTGTGTTGAGCCGTGTGTTAAGAGTTGTGTTGCTTGGAATGAGTTTTGCAGGTGATGTGAACTGTTTGGCTCAGGTGACTGTTGGTAGTGCAGACTGTAGTTAGAGTTTTGCACATGTAGCTTCAGTTGTGCTCACTGTCGTTTGGCAATCAAAAAAAAAAAGTAATATAATCAAGCAGATAGGGAACTGAATTGGCTAGATCAGAAAGATATATTAATAGATCATTAGCATATTGTCGAACCAAAGCTTCATCAATTCCCATTCTTATTCCATGTATATGTGGGTGACTTCTAATCCCTACTGCTAGGGGTTCCAGCACAATAACAAAAAGAAGAGGAGAAAGGGGGTCTCCTTGTGTAACTCCTCGATGCAACTCAAAAGGCTTAGATTTGTTAGAGTTTGTTAGAATGGATGATCGAGGACATAAATATAGAAGTTTTACCCACTTGATGAGACGACTCCCAAACTCAAATTGCTCAAGTGCTTTTAATATAAATGAATATTCTATTTGGTCAAAAGCCTTTTGGGCGTTAGGGTTAGGGTTAGGGTACTATTGCTGAGATATGCTTTCAGAGTCTAATTGTTTAGACTTTTGTTATCACCTTTTGATCAAAGTTAAGAAGCGATATAGGTCGATAATTGGCCGGATCTGTGTCGTCTTTTCCTTTCTTTAAAAGAACACGAATTTTGTTCTCATATAATGAGTTGGGGAGTCTCCCATTTTCATGTGAGTCATTAATCATTCTTAAAAAGTATGGGGTTCCAGAAGAGAATCATTGACACCCTTCACAAGGAGGGTTAGCCACAAACATTCATTGCCAAAGAAGCTGGTTGTTCACAGAGTGCTGTATCCAAGTACATTAACAGAAAGTTGAGTGGAAGGAAAGAAGTGTGGAAGAAAAAGATGCATAACCAACACCGCATCCTTATGACAATTGTCAAGCAAAATTGATTCAATAATTTGAGTGTACTTCACAAGGAATGGGCTAAGGCTGGTGTCAAGGCATCAAGAGCCACCACACACAGATGTGTCAAGGAATTTGCTGAACCACAAACAAAGTCAGAGGCATCTTACCTGGGCTAAGGAGAAGAAGAACTGGACTGCTGCCCAGTGGTCGAAAGTCCTCTTTTCAGATGAGAGCAAGCTTTGTATTTCATTTAGAATACAATTGGCTGGCTGCAATATCACCGTGGAGCCCAAGACCGGTTGCCCACTGAAGCTAAGCAGGGCTGATCTGGTCAGTACCTGGATGGGAGACCTCCTGGGAACACTAGGTTGCTGCTGGAAGAGGTACTGGTGAGGCCAGCAGGGGGCGCTCACCCTGTGTTCTGTGTGGGTCCTAGCGCCCCAGTGTAGTGATGGGGATACTATACTGTCAACAAGCACCGTCCTTCAGATGAGACGTTAAACCGAGGTCCTGACTCTCTGTGGTCAGTAAAAATCCCAGGATGTCTTTCGGAAAGAGTAGAGGTGTGACCTCGGCATCCTGGCCAGATTCACCCATCGGCCTCTGGCCATCATGGCCTCCTAATAATCCCCATATCTGCTGATTGGCTTCATCACCAGTAAGCTGGTGTGTGGTGGGCGTTCTGGCACACTATGGTTGCCGAAGCATCATCCAGGTGGATGCTGCACACTGGTGGTGGATGAGGAGATACACCCTGACAAATGTAAAGCACTTTGAGTGCCTAGAAAAGCACAATATAAATGTAAGGAATTATTATTATTATTATTATTATTATTTGGAAACCAAGGTTCTGGAGTCTGGAGGAAGGGTGGAGAAGCTCATAGCACAAGTTGCTTGAAGTCCAGTGTTAAGTTTCCACAGTCTGTGATGATTTGGGGTGCAATGTCATCTGCTGGTGTTGGTCCATTGTGTTTTATGAAAAACAAATTCACTGCACTCGTTTACCAAGAAATTTTAGAACACTTCCTTCTGTTGACCAGCTTTTTGAAGATGCTGATTTCATTTTCCAGCAGGATTTGGCACGTGTCCACACTGCCAAAAGCACCAAAAGTTGGTTAAATGACCATGGTGTTGGTGTGCTTGACTGGCCAGCAAACTCACAGAGAGAATGTATGGGCTATTGTCAAGAGGAAGATGAGAAACAAGAGACCAAACAATGCAGATGATCTGAAGACCACTGTCAAAGAAACCTGTGCTTCAGACCACCTCAGCAGTGCCACGAACTGATCACCTCCATGCCACGCCGAATCGAGGCAGTAATTAAAGCAAAACGAGCCCCTCCCATGTATTGAGTACGTACAATAAATGAACAAACTTTCCAGAAGGCCAACAATTCTTTTTTTTAGTAGTCTTATGAAGTATTCTAATTTGTTGAGATAGTGAATTGGTGGGTTTTTGTTACATGTGAGCCAAAATAGGGAACTTTTGACGCTCTAGCGGTTAATGAACAGAACTGCTTGCGTCTTGCGGAAGAACATCGTAGCCGGAACTACTTCTCTCTGTTTATGTCTATGAAGAATCACAAAGGTACTGGGTTACTCCGCCGCGGTATCCCCGAAGCAATCTAAAATAGTCCGAATATAAACACTTATTATAGGTGTACCCTAGTGATTCAGGACAAGCCAAAAACACGGTTTGGAAAATTGATTCATGGTGTACTCGCTTATTATGTTCATTTTTCTACATTTTGAACACAAACAAAGTTACGGACCGCAGCTCTGATTGGTTGTTTCTTACCGGGAGCGATGGAGTTTCTGCAAATGGCAATAGGACACTGGGAGGAGCCAGAGGAGCTTGATCTTTTCACAAATTATCTGTCTCATATTCTACTGTCAGGACATAATGACAGGTTTAACATATATGTAAAAAATATATTTTTACAAAAGTTACCTACTGCAGCTTTAAAAGAACCAAAGACTTAAACTACTTCAGTCTGTGTGCACTGAATTTAACTAATACACAATTTTCACAATTTTAGTTGAATTACTGAAATAAACAAATTTTTCCACAACATTATTATTTATTTAGATGCACCTGTTGATATTAAATAACTGATGTCTTGCTCCTGCAAAATTTTCTCCTAAAGTCACTCATGTTTGCTTTATTCTTCCAGTACATTGATGTTTACTGAACACAAGCCAGTCATACAACTGGCAGGTGCTTTTATCACAAGCAACACACGTTGCATTCGAGGTATACATTGTACAGTTCATACGCCCCATGTGAATTGAACCCATGATCTTGATGTTGTTAGCACCATGCTCTAGAGCTACAGGAACAACATACAAGTAATTCAGCATTATTTGTAACAATGAAATTCATGTAATGCATGTTTGCAGACTCACAGTGGGATGTTGTAGGACACTCTCTGGGCTTTGATGAAATCTTTTGGCTGGTGTTGAGCAATGACATGCCAGCTCACTCCGTTATTGAGACTGTACTGGAGAAGCACGGCCCGGTCGACCGTATCCGCCTGATCCAGTGCAGCGTTACAGCTGTCCGTTTGCGACACGCTGCCTATCTGCAGCACGAACATGATCTTACTGGAGGAGACAGATGTTAAGACGATGGTGACGGATTGCATCAAAGACTGAAATGACCCAGAAAATAAATGGATGTTTTGAATATGTTTTGCCTCACCTAGCACGGGTCAGATCCAGAGGTCTAGTGATGGCTTGTCTGATCTTGCAGCCGTTGAAGTACAGCGAGTCCCCGTGAGCGTGAGGAGAGAGCTGACCACATCCGCTGCCCACACCACCGCCCTGAATCAGACTCCAGCTCTCCTGAGACACTGAACCAGACTCGAAGTTATCCTTTATCGAGCTGGGCAGTTCACTGCTGGCCAAAGAGCAGTCATCACCTGAGAAAGACAAAACCTGTTCCTGTTTGTTCTGTTGTAAACTTCACAGAATCCCAGAGTTATAGAGAACTGATGCCCACCGTGATAGCCTTCATCACAGATGCAGATGGGTCCGCTGGTACAGTAGCCGTGACCGCTGCACAGTCCAGGACATGCTTCCCCGATGTACACGTGATCCACGGCCCAGCTGTAGCGCTCGCCAGGGGCTTCGTGCTGGATCCAGCGAAACTGTGTCGCACTGAACACACGAAGGAGAGTCAGACACTTATAGACTTGTGCATTAATGTCCGAATACCTGAGTCCTATGGATGAGTGCTTTTAGCAACCACACATCCTAATGATAATGCAGTCTCTTAAAAAGACCCTTTAAGGGAACATTTAAAGAGACCCTATAAGCCATACCCAGACGACACATGGTCAGGAAGCTGAATGGTGACTCTGGTCCACACTGAACTGTTGACAGGACTGTAGATCGTGGACTCGTGGAACTGGAAAGGTGAGCATCCCACGTTGTTTGCAGAAGAAGGGAGACAGGCGGACTGGACTAACTGCCACACGTCTGACCTGTGGAGGAAAGGAACTTCATTACTAGACAACATATTACCACTTCCTTTCTTTTCTTACTCCCTTCCTCTCTCTCATAAAACAACGGTCATTAAAACTGGTATTTGAAAATAGATCAGGGTGTCCAATCCTGTGCCTTTACGCCCACTGGATTACTAGAATCTTCCAGGTAGTTGTGTTGGGACAAGATAAATCTAAACTGTGCAGGAGCAGGATTGGACACTCATGCAACAGATAAAAGAATCAGAAAGTTTGCATACAGACATTCTTGCAAACTGGAGCTGTACCACAAACAGGATGAGATATGCTTACAGAAATGAAGGAGTGAAGGAGGCTACACACATGCACATCTGTCGTTTGCACTCACCTGGCATCCTTCCTGTACTGTAAAAGCACTGAATGATGGTCATCACATTGGTCTGCCTCACAGCCAACCACAATCTAAAATGGACAAAGACCAGAGTCACTGTATACCTGTGTGTTTATGTGTGAAAACTGAATGATCTCAAAGATCTTGTGCTCAAACCTTGAACTGTAAGATGTATCCAGGTTGAACAATGAGTTCACGGGTTGCCAGTATGTTGTGTGACCCATCTTGGTTCTTGTTGGGCCAATACAAGTGGAACGACGGGTTTCCACAGAAGCCGGCCGTACGGACAGCATTGGGATAGAAGCTCCAACTCTCTTCGTGAGAGACGCCCTCTGGAGGAAGGAGAACATGAGTGAGGCTCTATAATATTGGCACCAGCTCAAGCCTGATGTTTTTTTTTTTTTGGTGTTTTTTTTCCCATAGATCCAGACTTCAGGATATCACACATAACACATGACTCACCATCATCAAAGGTGTCCAGGAGGGTGCTGGGGTTGATGTCAGAGCCTCCCACGAGGATGTTGTCTAAAGCCCACTGAGCACGCGCCGCACTCGCCCGGACCAGGCCCGACAGCAGAGAGAACGGCTGCCACCATCGCAGACGGGTGCCGTTGGTCAGTGCTCTCTCCGGCAGCACGATGTAATCTCTCCTCACAGACACATACTTCAGATAGTCCATCTCATGAAGCAATGTCCAAGACACACCTTACAGAGAGAACAACTCGATCAGTTTATATGACTTGTGTCTTGATGAAAGGAAAGATGAGAATAAATTAGCATTTGTGTTATTAATGAAGAATCATACCTCCATCAATAGAATAATCCAATAACACACCCTCTTTCCGACAGGTTGGACGATGACACAAAGTAACATTCTCATCGCTGCCAATTTTAGCCCAGTACTCCACAAACCTGGAGTGGCAGCACAGGCACGTTATTAAGATGAGAATACACTTTGCATTTATTTAGAATGATAAAGGCTTAGAATATGTACCCTCATGCAAAGAAAGAAACAAAACAATGCAACATCCTATTTCTTTCCTCCAGAAAAAATCATAAACTATATTACTCGTATTACTGTAATACAGCATTTAATAAATGGAGAAATTAGAAAGTGTGAAAAGAACACAATCCTGCCTGACAAAAAACAAACCTTAAAATGTGTTCTGGGAACATTCTGGAAAGTAAATATTGTTAGCTGGATGTTTGGAACTAAACAGTTGACGTGCTCAGCTATATCATGCCAACATCCACAATCTCTCTGAGGCCTTCAGAATAAAGGGTTCGATATACAGTATGCTGTGTGTCTGGCAGAACTTAAAAAGAAAAATGCTCTGTGTAGTTACTTCGCCCCACGCAGGTCCAGATCACTAGTGACCGCCTGTCTGGCATCTGCACCAGTAAAATACAGTGCTGTTCCCTCCACCAGCACCCTGCAGTCAGTGCAGGGGTATCCTCCTTCCAGCATCTGCCACTGTGGACCGCGGGACCCATCCCAGTCAAAGCGCTCCTTCAGAGACACCTGCTGGGGACACAACGATAGCCTGATGTTTGCAGAGCTCGCGTGCACATTCACACGTCTGCTGTTTCACGCTGGGTTCTGGTTTACCTTCAGCGTGGTGCTGGCGTAGCAGTTGGGCCCAGTGAAGCCCGGGTCACACAGGCAGTGCTGGTCCAGACAGTCTCCATGACCTCCACAGTGGTTTTCACAAGCAGGTCCGATGTAAAAGTTCTCCACTGCCCACTGTGTGTCTGAGTGCCTCTGATAGAAGCGGAAGCGCACCGTTCTGTGAACAAAACCATGTATATTTATCACTCACCTGGAGATTATAGAAAATCTCTTCCCTGTGCACTTAGAAACACTTGCAAAAAATACTTTTCAAAGCAAATAAAACTCAGAGTAGATACAATACACTTGTGTCAGAAGAAATGTGGTTAGGTTTGTTGATTCAACCAGTACAAGGACAACTGACTACTTGACTACTGCAAGAATAACTGTGTTTATGGTAAACTGAATCGTGGTGTGTTTTTCCTGTTCCCTATCCTCTGCTGACATGATGAACATGAGTTAAACTGGTTTATTCTCATCTGAATGCACTATATCTCATTGAGAAATTACTCTAGCACTGAACTCAGCAACTGATTTCAGCTTCATGTACAAAGCAGTGTCTGTAATGTCTCACGTGTCTGCGAGACCGTCAGGAAGAGGATAAACCGCTCGCTTCCAGCCGTCGGCCGGGAAGAACACAGACGGCTGGGACACCAGTCCGGCACAGCGAGGATCTGCAGGTAAACACTGAGGCACCAGGTACTTCCAGGTCACACCGAAATTCACAGAGTACTGAACATGAACCTGTCTCTCTGCAGGCTTCTCTGGCACACTGCAGCCAACCGCAATCTGACAAACAACACACATAATTATCCATTTGCATACACAAATATTCACAGTTATGACTACAACCAGCCATAGAAACCTAAAACAATACCTAAACAAATGAGTGACTGATGGAGAGCATGCATTCATCACTGAGAGTGTACCTTGAACTGCATGACCCAGCCTTTGGCAGGAACTATGTCATGCGTAACAGCATAAACTTCCTGTCCATCAGTGTTGCCACACACCATGACACCGTCTGGAGAGCTGCAGAAACGCTTCACGGAGCAATCTTCAGAAAACAGCCAGTGATCGCTCACTGAAATGAAATGAATGAATATAGTTGAGTATGAGTACTGTAAATAGAGAACAAGTGAGAGATGAGCTTTGATTACAGTGATCCTGTGCCTCTGACTGATGGAGCTTTGAAGACAAAACATCACATAGTTATTTCATACAGCTCCATAGTTTGATGGCTTGATCAAAAAATAAATAAATAAATAAAGTAAAATACACTGTAACATTTTTTTTTCATTATTATTATTATTATTTTGTCAATATTTAGGTAATTTTTTCAGAACTCTTCACACAGTGAGCATAACAGCATTTATGTGTCTAATCTGTGACCATTTCCACTGTTTTGGCACTAAATTCTTCCGGTGAATGAATCTCTCAGATTACATGAATTATTTTCAAATTTAGACAAAAAAAAAATCACCAAAACTCAATGTACTTACAGGCCAATTTACACACTTTTCAAAGCAGTTACAAACATAATCCAAAAGTGAACAAGACATAAATCTGCTATATTTCTACAGTAATACCATATTGAAATACTGTATATTCTAAAAAAGAAAAAGAAAAAATGAAATAGCATCGAAACAATTACATGTATCTGAACACCTACACAGTGTTTGTCTTTCAATTTCATTACCATCTGTACAAAAGGGGAAACTTCTGTTGATCCCTTATAAGGTGTGTGTGTGTGTGTGTGTGTGTGTGTGTGTGTGTGTGTGTGTGTGTGTGTGTGTGTGTGCTCTTGTTTTTGTATCGTATCAGGACACAACTCTGTGTAATGACATGGGTATGACACAGGTATTACAAGGAGAGGGTGACTTATGAGGACATATCCCATGTCCCCATTTTTCAAAACACGTATAAATCATACAGAATGAGTTTTTTTGAGAAAGTAAAAATGCACAAAGTTTCCTGTGAGGGTTAGGGTTAGGTGTAGGGTTGGTGAAGGGCCATAGAATATACAGTTTCTACAGTTTAAAAATAAACGCCTATGGGATGAACACAAACATGTGTGTGTGTGTGTGCTCTTGTTTTTGTGACATATCGGGACACAACTCTGTATAATAACATGGGTATGACACAGGTATTACCAGGAGGGTTAGGTGTAGGGTTGGTGAAGGGCCATATAATATAAAGTTTGTACAGTATAAAAACCATTACACCTATGGGATGAACCCACTTTTCAAAAAAACAAATGTGTGTGTATGTGTGCATTTGTGTCAGCAGATGTGTCTCGTACCGAAGGTCTCCTCGTGGATGGTGGATGAGCTGCTGTGTCGTGTGTGTGTGCCATCAGCCGGCGCTCTCTCATGACTGGGTAGTGCTGCTCCTCCAAACGTGTCTGAGATCTGAGCGTGAGCATCTGAGCCGGAGATCAGCACATTATCCAGAGCCCAGTCGCTCCGATCGGCCCCGTCATGCTGCGGCTGCCACCAGCGGATCCGGACGCCCACGGACCGCGCAGCAGCGGGCAGCAGAACATTCACAAACCTGAAACAGAAAACCTTCATCATGCACTGAACACTTCACCAGAGGACCTTTAATTCATTAAGTTAAAAACAGTTCTGCTCTTCACAGTTACTCTGTTCTCAGAATAGAACAGGAGCATGCTGATTACTGTGCACTATGCACTATTTTGAAAAACAGTGTGCAACATGTAAGGATATGTACAGTATTTCATTTAGTTCTACACTGCACAATTGTCTGATGACGTTATAAGGAGTTATGTTTAATTAAGTGAGAAGAATTCAGTTACATGACATCTGTACAATTTGTACTGGGAACTGTAAGAATCATTAGATATTGTTCAAATCAAGAAGATCAGTGTGCTAGCAGAGAGACTCACTCAGGCTTGCTGTACTGGTCATAGAAGATCTCGGTCAGCAGATTCCAGCTGATCCCTGCGTTCACACTGAACTCCAGCAGAACGCCCTGGTTACGGTTGCTGGGTGCGATCATACAGCCATACATGAAGTAGAACTGGATGAATTCAGCACTGGTCAGATTCAAATCCACCGTCACCAGCTGACGAGAGCAGCTCTGGCCATTGGACAAACAACAGCATTGACACTCGCATTCAAACAGAACAATACTGTCATGTATCCTGAAACATTATTACAACAGACAGAGCGCTAGACAAACACATTTTCCTTCAACAAATGATTTTCATGGAAAGGTTTTAATGAATATACTCATAATATTTGAGATGGAGTTTGCTCAGAGATTTCACACTCTGGTGAAAGTAAAATTTTGCTTTTGTGCCTCATTGTTAAGCTCACATCACAGTGAGAACAGAATCCCTACGGTAAAAGACAGCAGGGATGAGAAACTCATAAAGAGAGAATGAAAAATAGATGGGCCAACTATGAAAAAAAACCTGGGAGGAAAACAAGCTACAATCCTAAGACTCTCGGGACACAATTTTCAAGAAAAAAAGCTCTTTGCCAACGGTTGTTCTCAGTATTAACTCTGGGAGCGGGAATACTTATGCATTTGGTTTTTTTGTTTTTAATTTTCATCTATAGTTCGCTTTTCTGACTTCATGATATTGTGATTTCATGCTACAATAGTGTAATTTAAAGACTGTGAATGTGAGCATTTCAAGGACTGCCCACTGTGAAACGGAGACTGGAGGATGGACAGTTTTACCCCGCTGAAGTGTAGTGCTGATCCTGAGGCCACGGCTCCACAGACGCTGCTGATCTTGGCTCCGGTCAGCAGGTGCCAGTGATTGAGCGCCGGCGCTCGACTGAAACTGTCCTTGAGCTGAGTGGGCAGAGAGACCAGCGGCTCGTCACAGAGCTCACCACCCCACTCAGGGTCACATCTGAAAGACACGAGCCGTGAGGAACAGGAAAGACTTACAGCAGGCATTACCTGGTGACCGTGAGAGGGACTTACACACAGGAGCTCTGTCTGCAGCGGCCGTGACCGGAGCACATCTCAGGACAGCCGTCACCGATGTACAGGTTATCCAGAGCCCACGTCTGCTGCTTATCGAATGGTGCCGGCTGAAACCAGCGGAAGCGTGTGGCCGTGGACCTGTGCGTTTGCCACAAAAGACAATGAAAAACGTTTCAATTCTGAAAAGTCATTATAACACTGGCTGTTGAATGTTGAATGCTGTTGAATTCTGATTGGCTGAAGGATATTCTAATGTGTGCAATTATTTTTAATGTCTACAAGGTTGCTAACCCTCAGCCCCTTTGAAGGACTTAAAACCATGCTATTATAACAAATATAATAGCTTCCACCAGCCAGTGGGACAGAAATAGGTTTGCCCTTATGTGAATCAGCCCATGAAACAAATAACTGATTATTTCCTTAATCCCTTCATCCTGTCCATAACACAAGGCATGGACAGGAAAAAAGCCAGTAAATCCACCTGTCTACAGACACAAGCTGACTTGACGTTCGGTGACATACCTAAAAGTATTTATATTTCCGTGAACAGTTTAGCGACCACTCATTAAAGATCTGCTGAGGATAGCTTCCAAAATGATCTTCACGGGGAAGAGATTGAGAATGAGGTAGGGACCATAATGCAGTGGTATATATATTGGGGAGGTGGGAATCCCTTATCACTGTAGTTATTGGTCTTTCAATCAACAGACGTGGTGTAATTGGTGCTTCCAGGATTGGTCACGCTCAAGGTGATTCTCCATACTGAGATACCGAACAAATTTTTTAAAGAGAACAACATTTTCCATGTTTTCCAGAGTAAATTACCTTTTATGATCTATACAAAGGGATTAGCTGTGGCGTAATGGTTAGATAGTTGGACTTGTAACCCGAAAGACCCCAGTAAATCTCAATTGCTCCCCGGGTATCTGCCCACTGCTCTGGGTGTGTGTTCACTGTGTCTGTGTGTTCCCTACTCACTGCTGTGTGTGTGCACTTGGATGGGTAAAGTGCAGTGCACCAATTCCGAGTATGGGTTACCATACTTGGCAGATGTCACGACTTTCACTTTTCAATTTCAAAGTGCACTTTCTTTACCCTGCTCTCTCTGCAACCACACAGAACATGTTGTCAGCTCTACCCTGGAAATTATTTTATAGTTTGCAACTGAAAAGATAAATGACATTGCACAGTATGGATGTGGTAACGTTGCTGTTCTTGAAGCAAATAAACTTACAGTTTCACTATTAGAAACGCTGCTGCCTTTAAAATGATGCATTGAACTTTCAAATGGAAGTTTGGAACGAGAGGCATAAGAAATTAGTACTATATGAACAATGTCTAGAAGGGTTTTAACCGTGGTATAAGTGGAAAAATTCACTACAATCCTTTGAATTATTGAAAAATAATTTACACCTGAGGTGTATCAGCATTACCACCTCTGCATTATGTTTCTATAATTGAATGCCTTGTTGTCAATCATTCCTTACTTGATTTACATGCAGGTGTCACATCAAGTCAGCTTTATTTCTATAGCACTTTATACAGTGCAGATTGCATCAAAGCAGCTTTACAGTAATGAACAGGAAAATAGTGTGGTTGGGTGGGTGCTTACCTGGCGTAGTGTGGTATGGGTAATGTAACTCTGCCCCACTTGTTGTAAGTATCTGACACCAGCAGTCTCTGCAGTGTGTATGAGGAACAATCTGGGCTTGTGGGTAAACAGTCCCTGACCAGCGGGTGCCACCTGAGACCCAGATCCAAAGAGTACTCCAGCTCCACCGCTGCGGACACATGAACAGCGGTCAGAGGAAAACCATTCTATTCATGACAAAGACAGAAGCGCAAGCTCAGGAGACGTACTGTAGCAGGAGGAGGTGACGGAGCAGGAGGCAGAGAAATCAAACTGGATGAATGCATCTGGGCCCAGACTGATGTCAGTGGTGATGCCGTAGCGAATGTTAGACTTCTCGATGAAGGCAAAAGCTTCTCCATCAGAGCCGCACACCGGCATCCGCGTGCCACCGGGGTGCAGCAGCCAAGAGCGTCCATCTGTGGAGGAGAAGTCATCCTCCAGTGGCCCCCAACCGCTGGCACTGCCACCCACAACCAACTGCACACACACACACACACACACACACACACACACACACACACACACACACACACACACACACACACAGCAGGGCAACGGAGTGAGCACATCCACTCTACATCCAGATCCAAAACCAGCACAACAGCCTAAATGTGCATGTTTACTGACTGTATAAACAGTACCTTTCAAAACCATTCAGACACCTGGCCTGCATTTCTGGAAAGCATCGTAAGCCTAAGTAGGTCATAGAACCATTGGCACCCATGGTCTCTACAATCAACTTAGCTCACAAAGCTTTTGTGGATTGCAGCCTGAAATTTTACTGGATTTCGTGGATTTTACTGAATAGTTTTATTTGAAACTGCTGAAACTTTAACTGAATAAATGTTTGAAATGCATATTAATATCAAGTGGAAACTTAAAGTATCTTGGCTGACCACTTTTAATTGGAACACTAAAAACCCATCTTAATGTCAGTGAGATGTGCAAAATGGAGGCAAAAGCTGCAAGAAAACCTGTTCCAGAAGAAACAACCTGGATCAATTTACTGATGAAATCTATCAAAATGGCAATTGGACGATATGTGAAGCAAGTATGTAATTACTGTACCCAGTCATCACTGCTAGATTATCACTTTGGGATATAAAAGTGTTTCATATTAAATTAATTGTTAACACTTCATTTTGATAGTCCAGTTTAGACATTCTGCTATCTATAAGTAACTTTGCAAGAACATCAATTTATTCTACTAAAACTAACCTAACAGTCTACTTATACTTTGAGGAGAGTTAGTTGACATGTAGTTGCAAAGTTATTTCTAGTTAGTTGAATCTCTAAAGTAAACTTTCAAAATGAAGGATAATCAAATAATTAATTCTGAACTTCAGTGTAGTTAAAATATCACTGAAACCCAAACCATCATTTAAAATTTTAACCTTCATCAAAAGAATCCTTTTAGCTTTAATCATGGAGTAAAATGAGAAAATTGATTCATGGTTTTGAACTGTCTTCACAAGGCACTCCACTGACTATTTTAAACGTACGTATGGTTTATGAGATGATATTTAATCCAGTGTTAATGAGTGAATTGCAGTATTGTCATGCATGTCTTGGTGTAGCAGCTCTTTACTTTATCAATAACCCAGGGGCTGTGGAAGTGTCCGTTCTCAGATGGCTGCCACCAGCGCAGGCGTATGGCTGAGGTTCGAGCTCGGAGAGGGATCTCCAGGGCCACCAGGTGAGCTGTGTTACTGCTGTTACTGTAGAGGAACTCCTGCAGGAGAGCCCAGTTCAGACCTCCATCC
This sequence comes from Carassius gibelio, assembly GCF_023724105.1. Taxonomy (NCBI): domain Eukaryota; kingdom Metazoa; phylum Chordata; class Actinopteri; order Cypriniformes; family Cyprinidae; genus Carassius; species Carassius gibelio. The sequence continues at coordinate 26,635,684 of NC_068388.1, read as the reverse complement.
ACGGAGAACTGCAGGAGCACCGGCTGGGAGCGTGGGTCCGGAGCCGCTTTACCACAGCCCAGTCTCAGGAAGAACTGGATAAACCTGATCAGGACACAAACACATCTCCAACATTTCTAATGGTGTGAAGGACATTTCCACGGTGAAATATCTGGTGAGTTTGTGGAATACCTAGCGTTAGACAGGTCCAGATCTAATGTCTCCAGCATTCGCAAACCGTCCTCACTGAAGAACAGGTGATTCCCGCTGGTGGTGATGCCACACTTTCTGGAAGGCTTTCCTCCACTCATCAACTTGAAATGTTCAGACTCCAAAACCCCACCTGTGTGACACAATCAGTAAAATGGACAATTTGTATACACAGATAAATCCCAATGAATCTGCTTTAGTCAATTCTCTTTTGAGAAATATACACTGCAAGATATTTGTCTGTTCACAGTGAATGTGAATCTGCTGCACACCATGACACAATCACTGTGAAGATACTTCATGTTTAATGTACGGTTATGAGGAGCAGAATCAGAATCTGCACAGCTGTACAACAAAATTCAGAGCAACTCCTTTGTGTTAAAAGTAACTGACTACAAGCACAATACAAAACACAGAATAAAGAGTAACACACAACAAGCAACTCGACATAGAGGCAAAAATCTTGGAAGAGATAGCTGTTATTCATTTACACTGTTTAAGACACAATCTTAAGGCGAATAAACACCACACAGAATTCTAAATTTCAAAAACCCACTGAGCACCGATGAGCAGCACCCACATCATTTCCCATTAAATGACTTTATATTAATCCCAAATCATTGCCAACTTCACCTTAGGCTGGAAGCAGCATGTATTTTTTGATGTTAAGAAAATTAGTTCTGGTATCAAATGTTTAATAATTTTCTTTCAAATATTTGCAAGAAAGGTCTGTTTGTGTTATTTTTCTATAGGCTGAATGACACTTGCTTTGATATTTTATATCTCACACAGTGGCTATCAGACATTTGTTACTCAACTAACCACTGTCAAATAACAGCATACTGTAAAACATCTGTTTGCTTCTGTACCTTCGAAATCCTCCTTCAGGAAATCTGGGTTTGGCACATCTGGAACGGAGCAGTCGGGACCAGAGTAACCCGGATCACAGCTGCAGTGAGTGCCGCGCTCACACACGCCGTGCCCATTACACATGTTCTGGCACTGAGGGCCGATGTAAACGCTGTCCAGGGCCCATGTGGGCGGAGCCGCGCCGCCTGAATAAAACCCCTGATACCAGCGGAACCGCACGGAGCTGGAAGCACAGAAACACCGTCACACACCCAACACACAACAGTGAACCTTAAAAACACAGAAGCAGCTCTCGCTGACCCGCACAACCGCAGCTTGCCGAAGTGGACCATTTCTCTCCTCCAGCCCTGTGTGGTGCCGGGATAGTAGATGCTGGCCGGGTGGAGCTCAGTCGAGCAGAGAGAGCTGAGTCGGGGCCCTCCAGCACACAGAGGAACCAGCAGATGCCACGTGGATCCGAAATCTCGAGAAAACTCCAGACGCACAGGGTTCAAGGAAGAGCTTTCAGCTGTGCAGCCCACATTAATCTAGAACAGGAATCACACAGTAGATAACGACATTCCCACTCAAGACTTATCACAATTTACAAAGATGGCCTTTTAAATGCCAATATCTATTGCTCAAATCCCTACCTCGAACTGGATGACTGTGTTCTCGTTGACATCAATATCTCTTGTGGTGATGGAGTGCTCACCCAGCTCACTGGATGTGAACACCACAGCTGAGTCCTCCTCGCTGCAAACAGTGAGACTAACATGATGCCATCGCTCTCTCAACACGGAGATCAACATCAAGCTCTGGAGGCTCTGTGGCTGAATGTGCATAATCCTGTTGAGTTTGGATGACGGGAACTGGGCTGATTCTGCCCAAGTCTAGTGTTTCGTGTCCAGAGGCACGAGCTGACTATGGTTTATCTCCTTGAGTGTGTTACATCAGTGTACATGGCGTGTTGTTGTGAGATGAACACTATGCAGATACTCACAGTCCTGCCCTCTGATAGGGGCAGTAGAATCCAGTGTTTCCTCCAGGATAAAACAACCAGTTCCCCTCCTGAGGACCTCCCTCAAAACTGTCTAATATAATTGGCAAGCTATTGATGGTGTTGCCATCTATGATCAGGTCATCAATCACCCACACCTCTTCCTTCTTCCCTGAGGGTTTGAAGAATGACAAGTGTAACAATTACAACAATGACCAAAAACAGAGTATACAGTCTGTCAGACACTGAGTAGAACAAGAGCGTCATGTGGTACATGCAAGCGGTACATGTTTGAGGTATTCATATGACATTAGGGCTTTGAAAACAAAAGCACATCTGTTTGTCATCTTAAGGCTGAAACACTGGGCATCGTACACTTGCCGACTTTGTAAACAGTTACAGAGGAAACTGAGCATCATAAAATACCAGACTCGTGCTAACGCATTATTGCAAGAATAGGTGGAACAAATGAAAACAATATGTCTTCTAAAATCAGTTCAAAATATCAAACATATTTGATCTCCATCTGGCTGGAATCAAAGTCTGAAGCGCAAAGAATCGGAGTCTGTGACCATCATACACTACGCAACTCTCTATGAAATCTGCAGACTGGGTTTGACTTTCAGCTACTAGCAATGACTCCAGTCTGTAAATCAGTGCAACAATCTGGGCAAAAGTTGTGTAGTCCAGCTTTCATGCATTAAAATTCTTCTCACAGAGCAAATGATCCTGTTATGGTTCTCACTTTCCCATAATGGAACAACACAAACCCATCTCTTTATACTGGTGATGTATTTGTGATTGAGTGAGGTGTACATGAGTAAGTTTGAATAACTGTGTTTTTTTTTTTTACCACTGTTGTACGGCTGCCACAGTCTGAAGCGCGTAGCATTGGTCTGTGCGCTCGGAGGCAAAGACATGTGAACAAACAGCGTGTCTGTTGAAGTGGGGAAGTAAAACTCGTCTATAAGCAGCCAGCTGATCCCTCCATTCACTGAATACTGCAGCAGCACGGAGTGAGAGCGCTCTGGTACGCCTGCAGGTAAAACACAGAAATACTGTTAACAACCTTTCCCATCCGCTGACAGAAGACAAGCAGAAGAGCTGGAGATTAAGCATGCTCCATGCCAGACTCACCCTTCGTTATGAACTTGAATGAGAACTGGATGTACATGGTGTTTATGCAGTCTAGATCTGCTGAGACCAGCATCCTTAGTCCCTCCTGCAGGAACACATGGCACAAAGTAAGGAAAATAGAGAAAACTTATTTCTTCTCATTTACTGATTTCATTTACTTGTTCTATGAAACTTTTAAAATGCATTTCTATTAACATTTACATTTACTCATTTAGCAGATGACTTGCAAATGAGGACAAAAGAAGCAAACAAAACCAACAAAAGAGCAATCATATGTAAGTGGTGCAACAAGTCTTGATTAGTCTAATGCAGTACATGTATCAAGGTTGTTTATTTATTTATTAATTTTATGATAAATAACAAGAAAACAAGTAGATAGAAGAGAACAAGAACAGAGAACACTAGTGTTAGAGGGTCACTTTTGTAATAAATAAAAAGAAAGTAGATAAACTATAATTATAATAGATATTTCAAGTGTTAAAGGGACTTGCAAAACCTGCATATAATTACATGAAATGGTAACACTTTATTAATTTCAATAGCCCACTTTAGAAGAAGTGAGTTTGTTAGGTCAAGGTTAGTAGAATAAGTTGAAATGTACGTGCAAAGTGACTAATCGTCAGTAGGGGTAGGGTTAGGGTTACCTTTATTACGTCCATCAAAATAAAGTGTGAGCAGATATTAAGATCATTTCACATCTAATGACTGCTAGCTGGCAAAGAGATGTACAGTCACTTACAGTTAGTATAATGTTTAAAGTGGACTCAAATAATGTGTTACCAATTACATAAATGGCCGAGACCTCTTTTGGGCCACTTAAAGCACTGGCAGTAATACTCCACTGGAAGATCACTACTGTTTGACTGCAATACTCACTCCTTTGAAGATGAGGGCTGTTCCTGATTTCAGAGGCTCTCCGCTCAGCGTGCCTCTCTCTGCCCCGTACACCTCCGGCCACACATCAGCCCTCAGGTTCTCATTGAAATCCTCCTTCAGAACGGATGGCAAAGCGACTAGAGGCACACAGTGCGCCCCGCCGAAGCCCTTGTCACAGCTGAGCGAGAGAAACATCAGCGTGACTGCAGGATCTCTGAGGAGCATGTGAGGAATATGAAGCTGGAGTCCACACTCACACACAGTGTCCATTGTCACACAGTCCATGTCCGGAGCTCATCCACGGGCAGCCGGGCGTCAGCAGCACATTGTCCAGCGCCCAGCCATCAGCTCCAGGAGCCAAGTGAGGCTGGATCCAGCGGAACCGTGTTCTGGGAGAACTATATATTTGGGAACAAGAGTGCAGTGTTGAATATACAGACTGAACATTAAAAGATGCAAACTGACATTAAACAGAGTTCTGTAGCCATCACACCAAAACTCTGAAGATTCCTTTTCCAAGCAAAACATGGTCTGTGGTAAACTTAACTTGGTGATACTTATTTTTATACACTTATACTGAAAACCCTAATTTTAAAGCAGTTATTTCAATTTTTAAAAACTTACAGTATGTTTCTAATAAGTTTGGAGTGTGAGTGCATACAGTTTATGTTTACAACAAAGTCTTCTCAAGTTATGTTTATCACAGACCTTATTTTACTAATTAACTGAAAAACCCCATTCAAATCGACAGAACATTCTTGATGAAACAGTGATAAACCTGTGGAAAAAGTTTTTTTGCTGCTGAACTTATTGCATATTCATTTGTAGGAGTTTCCCTTTCAGACGCAGAATTTATGTTAGGAAAAGTTCAAATCAATCACGCAAGGTGATTTACTAAAGTTAGTGCTAGTTTGCGCCATCACTTAACACCCAAAAAAACATGTTTTAACCCATTTTGTGCCTGTGATGTTAGTAAGGACACACTTAATTATCATTGGACACGTACTATGGCATATAAGCAAATTCCTAACATGTAAAATATCACGGTACATACCAAAGAACCACAGTATTTTCATTTAATACCATTACAGTTCATTGCTGCTGCTGCCAGTGGTATAGTGGTATAAGTGTGGGACTGAAATGTGTGTATAGCTCATCTGAGATGGCACTAGCACTGAATCTTTGAGACGTGTAAAGAGCCTGAGCAACGGTCCTACATGGCAGCGCTGGGCAGGTAGATGGTGACTCTCCTCCACTGCAGGAACTGTGGCGCACTGAACACAGACCGCTGCGTGTATCCAGAGCAGCCGATGGCCGGAGGAACACACTCGGGCGTGACGAGTGTCCAGTGTCTCCCGCAGTCTGTGGAGAACTCCAGATGGACACCGTGGGCCGGAGACGCAGCCTTACTGCAGCCCATGCTCAGATCAAACTGCAGGAACGAAGAGCCTGACACCTCGAAGTCCCAGCTCTCAGCATAACGTGGCCTCTCTAGAGAGAGAGAGAGAGCATTCGGTCAATTCAAGCCCACCTGGATTCAGATCAGATTCTGTCATACAAGTATGAATCATTTGATTCTGAAGGAGTAAATCTCTCTGAAAGGTTTTTGGAATGCTCTGCATGGACAGTGTAAAGTCACGATGAAATGCTTTACAGATGGAATTATGTAAATACAAACAAAGTCTAGTAGTTTTGTGCCACCCCCTTGTACACACTGTAAATGTATGTTATTTATATTAGGTATTTAAATACATATTATTGTACACACATCTGATAAACATGTTAAAAGGAGCCGATTCACAGCAACATACAGTATTGCAGATGAGTAAACGGTTCATTTTCCAGATGAAAATACACATATAAATGTCTGTGTGCTGAACATGACACATACATGACATAATGGGTGTGTTGGCGATATCTTAATGCTAACTCACTATCCGTGACCTCAGAGTTGAAGTTCAACACTGAGTCTGGGCTCAGACAGTCCGCTGTCACCTCTCCACCTACGATTCGATACCAGTTGTGTCTCAATGGAGACGTGCCATCAAACGTGTCAAAGAACCCACTCCTAGCACTGTCGTTCATTCCAATCAGAACATTATCCAGACCCCACTGAGCCGAGTGTTTACCTGAGAAAGAGGAACACATAAGGATTTGTTTGTCATCGATCAGGCATTGCATCACAGCACCTTCTGTAAGTTCATCACATGATGTCAGTCTGTTCTCACCCTGCTGCGGCTGCCACCAGCGGAACACGGTGTGTGGCGTCTTGGCTGCGGACGGGAGCTCAATAGTCACCACCTGAGGCTCCAGGAACAAGCCAAAGTCCAGCTCTCGTAGGAGCTGCCACTGAACACCATTGTTTATTGAAAACTGGACAATCACACCTGTCAAACATAAGCAAGGAATAATTCACAATGGGCTGCTGAACTACTGAGTAATAAAAAAAAGGAACAAGCTGCAGTATTTTTGGTACAAGAATATCTCATCCAGCTGCTCAAGCTGCTGTGATTTACACAGATGGCAAATAACATATAAATGATTACAATACTGCAGTTACTGAACTCCACAACATTTACCTTCGTTTCGGGAGCGTGGGCGAGTGCAGGTGGAGCCCATGTTTTTCCCTCCAATACGAATGTAGAACTGAACCAGACTGTACAGAAGGAGAGAACAGAGGACGAGAGAGAGTTCTACACGAGTTAGGGAGAGAACAAACACAAGTAGTGGACGTAAAACACAGGGTTGGTGTCAAGTGAATGTCTAAAGCCTCATTGTTTGCAAGCGTCCAGTAGTGTGGTGTCACTGACCGGGTGTGGGTGGTGTCCAGCGGCGTGGTGCGAGCCTCTCGTCTGCCCAGGCTGCTGAAGTACAGAGCTTTACCTTCGCTGATGCTCCCACAGCCGTCACCAATCTTTCCTCCACTCAAGCTCTGCCACAGCGGACTCAGCTTCCCCTCGAAATCCTCCACCAGTTCAGTGGGACTTGGAGCAGACGGGACACAGCTGGAACGATCCATCTCCACTGACCCCCACAAACACAAACATAACCAAACATTTATGAACATGACAACAATCTATAACATCACATTTAGCGACAAAGCAACATTCCACATGTGCAGTGTTTAAGGACTCCAGGAACAGGGTTGGGATCCAAAGACATACAGAGACAATGAGCGACATCTTCCGTATCAACCAAAATGTACTATACATGCGCCTGATTCCAACACTAGATCATCTGATTGTGGTTGTATCTCTCTATTAGTTCTATTGGATCTTAGTACTGTGTTCGACACTATTGACCACAACATTCTTTTGCATAGACTTAAACACTTTGTTGCCATTAATGGAAGTGTATTAGCATGGTTTAAATCATACTTATATGACCGCCATCAATTCGTAGCAGTGAATGAAGATGTATCATATTGATCACAAGTGCAGTACCTCAAGGCTCAGTACTAGGACCGTTACTCTCCACGACTTACATGTTACCCTTGGGAGATATCATCAGGAAACACGGTGTTAGCTTTCACTGTTATGCTGATGATACTCAGCTCTATATTTCAAACATACCAATTTGAAAAACTAAGAAAATACGTAGTCGATATAACAAAAACTGGATGACTAGTAATTTCTTACTGCTAAATTCAGAAAAAAACAGAGGTGTTGATTATAGGACCTAAAAACTCTTCTTGTAATAACCTAGAACACTGTCTAAGACTTGATGGTTGCTCTGTCAATTCTTCTTCATCAGTTAGGAACCTAGGTGTGCTATTTGATCGCAATCTTTCCTTAGAAAGCCACGTTTCTAGCATTTGTAAAACTGCATTTTTCCATCTCAAAAATATGGCCTATGCTCTCAATGTCAAATGCAGAAATGTTAATCCATGCATTTTTGACCTCAAGGTTAGATTATTGTAATGCTTTATTGGGTGGTTGTTCTGCACGCTTAATAAACAAACTACAGCTAGTCCAAAATGCAGCAGCAAGAGTTCTTACTAGAACCAGGAAGTATGACCATATTAGCCCTGTCCTGTCCACACTGCACTGGCTCCCTATCAAACATTGTATAGATTTTAATATACTGCTTATTACTTATAAAGCCCTGAATGGTTTAGCACCTCAGTATTTGAATGAGCTCCTTTTACATTATACTCCTCTACGTCCGCTACGTTCTCAAAACTCAGGCAATTTGATAATACCTAGAATATCAAAATCAACTGCGGCCGGCAGATCCTTTTCCTATTTGGCGCCTAAACTCTGGAATAACCTTCCTAACATTGTTCGGGAGGAAGATACACTCTTGTAGTTTAAATCTAGATTAAAGACCCATCTCTTTAACCTGGCATACACATAACATACTAATATGCTTTTAATATCCAAATCCGTTAAAGGATTTTTAGGCTGCATTAATTAGGTAAACCAGAACCGGGAACATTTCACATAACACCCGATGCAATTGCTACATCATTAGAAGAATGGCATCTACGCTAATATTAGTCTGTTTCTCTCTTGTTCCGAGGTCACCGTAGCCACCAGATCCAGTCTGTGTCCAGATCAGAGGGTCACTGCAGTCGCCCGGATCCAGTACGTATCCAGACCAGATGGTGGATCAGCACCTAGAAAGGACCTCTACATCCCTGAAAGACAGCGGAGACCAGGACAACTAGAGCCCCAGATACAGATCCCCTGTAAAGACCTTGTCTCAGAGGAGCACCAGGACAAGACCACAGGAAACAGATGATTCTTCTGCACAATCTGACTTTGCTGCAGTCTGGAATTGAACTACTGGTTTCGTCTGGTCAGAGGAGAACTGACCCCAACTGAGCCTGGTTTCTCCCAAGGTTTTTTTCTCCATTTTGTCACCGATGGAGTTTCGGTTCCTTGCCGCTGTCGCCTCTGGCTTGCTTAGTTGGGGTCACTTCATCTACAGCGATATCATTGACTTGATTGCAAATGATTGCACAGACACTATTTAAACTGAACAGAAATGATGACATCACTGAATTCAATGATGAACTGCCTTTTAACTGTCATTTTGCATTATTCACACACTGATTTCCTAATTAATGTAGTTCAGTTGCTTTGACACAATTTTTTTGTGTAAAGTGCTATATAAATAAAGGTGACTTGACCTGACTATATAAGAAGAATTATGTTGGCGACGATACAGGATGACTGCCTCCTTGACGTGCTCTGCAGTTGTTTGTGTGTTTTTGTTAGTTTGTCCTGTCTTTAGTTATATTCCTGCAATCAGTTTGACCAGGGACAAATTGCTGATCATTCAGCACCACACATCTCCCGATATATTACCAGTTTTCGACTATTCTGATGTTTTGCTGGACATTCTTATCTGTGAAGCAGCTGCGCTGATCACACGTTTCAGGATGCGAAGAAGGGGGAAAAGAGAGACTCACGTGAGACTCAGAGAACATGGATTTCAAACGCCGTTGCCTAGCATCCATCTGGCTAATGTCCGCTCTCCCCAACAAAACAGATGAACTCCTTCTGCTCTCCCGGACAAATAAGGATTTCACACCCTCTGCTGCTCTGTGTTTCATGGAAACTTGGCTTAACGACGCCATTCCAGAGAGTGCGCTCCTTCTGCCGGGCTTTCAGCTGTTCAGAGCGGACCACGACGCAGAATCAACGGGGAAATCGCGCGGCGGTGGGACATGCTTTTACATCAACGAAAGGTGGAGTACAGATGTAACAGTGTTAAATAAGATGTGCTGTTCATATCTAGAAACTCTATTCATTAACTGCAAGCCGTTCTATTTCCTACGGGGTCTCACTCGTTCATTCTGGTGAGTGTTTATACTCCTCCACAAGTGCACGTGAGCCTGGCTTTACAGAAACTCACTGATCAGATCACAGAGACAGAACAACAACACCCAGACTCTGTTTTAATTATTCTCGGGGACTTTAATAAAGCCAATATCTCCCATGAACTGCCAAAATACAGACAGCACATCACATGTCCCACCAGGAACAGTAATATATTATATTACTGTTACACCACAATAAAGGATGCATATCACTCTGTTCCACGAGCGGCTTTGGAACATTCTGATCACTGTTTGGTTCATCTTATACTGGCCTACAGGCAGAAACTAAAATCAGCTAAACCTGTATCAAGGACTGTAAAAAGATGGACTAATGAAGCAGAGCAGGATTTACAATCTTGTTTTGACCTCACTGATTGGAGTGTTTTTGAAGCAGCTGCCACCGATCTGGACGAACTCACAGAGACCGTAACATCATATATCAGTTTCTGTGAGGATATGTGTATTCCTACCAGGACTCATCTAACTTACAACAATGACAAACCGTGGTTCACTGCAAAACTCAGACAGCTCCATCAGGCCAAAGAAGATGCTTACAGGAAGGGGGACAATGTCTTGTATAAACAGGCTAAATACACACTGGAAAAGGAGAACAAAGTGGCAAAGAGGAATTATTCTGGAAAATAAGGACTCAGTTCACTTCCAACGACTCAGCATCAGTGTGGAAAAGTCTGAAAGAGATCCCCAACTACAAGACACCACCCCCCAGCACAGTAGAGAATCAACAACTGGCAGACAATCTTACCGGGTTTTACTGCAGGTTTGAAAGAACACCCATCACCTGCCCTGAACGCCTCTCCATACAACCATTCACACCATCCACAACTCCTGCAACCCGCCCTGAACGCCTCGCTCATCAGCCTCATTCAGGACGGTGACGAGTCTGCTTACAGACAGGAAGTTAAAGAGCTGGTGCTCTCTCAACAACCTGGAGCTCAACACGCTCAAAACAGTGGAGATGATCGTGGACTTCAGGAGAAACCCCCCTGCACTCCCCCCACTCACCATCATGAACAGCACTGTGACTGCAGTGGAGTCATTCAGGTTCCTGGGCACCACCATCTCTCAGGACCTGAAGTGGGACATTCACATTGACTCCATTGTGAAAAAGGCCCAGCAGAGGTTGTACTTCCTTCGCCAGCTGAGGAAATTTAACCTGCCACAGGAGCTGCTGAAACAGTTCTACTCCACCATCATTGAATCCATCCTCTGCACTTCAGTAACTGTCTGGTTCAGCTCAGCTTCTAAATCTGACCTCAGAAGACTACAGAGAGTAGTCCGGACTGCTGAGCGAATCATCGGTTCAACTCTCCCATCTATTCAAGAACTGTACTTATCCAGAGTGAGAAAAAGGGCTGTCAAAATCACTCTGGACCCCTCACATCCAGCACACTCCCTCTTTGAACTGTTGCCATCTGGTGGACGCTACAGAGCACTGAGCACTAGAACGACCAGACACAGGACCAGTTTCTTCCCTCAGGCAATCCATCTAATGAACACTTGATAATAACTGCGAACACACTACACTATTTATATTTATAGACAAATACACTTATTTATCTAACACTCATACTTAGTATACACTTACATTTTTGCACATAATATACCTGTACATACATAACTGCTTATTGTAATATACCTACACATACAATTCTCAATTTGTATATTGTCATTCTTTACCTGCTTAATTGTATTTTTTTTATTTCTTTATTTATTTTTTGTTCTGTCGCAGTCATTTAAACATACCTGGCAATAAAGCTCATTCTGATTCTGATTCTGATTCTATCCCTGCTGAGCATCTGAACATCTGCTCTTCCACTCATTCATCTCAGCAAGAACGCATCTGATAGAACATGAATATGTTACCTGTGTATCCCATATCGCAGAAGCAGACGCCCGAGATACAGTCTCCATGACCACCGCAGTGATTGGGACAGGGCTCAGAGATGTAGACGCCATCCAGCGCAAACGCAGGGGCGTCCCGATAGACACTGCTCTCCTGGAACCAGCGGAAGCGCGTCTTGCTGAAAATGACACAGGAATAAAGAGATTTTCAAAACTGAGGCTATAATAATTATGAAAATACCTCTGTTTATTGCCTTAAAATATTTAAATTAACTGTTCTTTAAAAATATCCCCATGTCTCTGACAGTTTGAATCCATGTTTGGATCGCATTCTCAAAACAATCCCAGGGTCCAGTTACCTGGCGGCCACAGCCCGTGGCAATACGACCGTGACTCTGGTCCAGCGCTCGTAGTCTCCCGTGTGGTACACAGTGGGCTCTCTGAGTTCACGTCCGCTGCCCTCACAGCTCGTGGCCCCAGGGGATGCTGGGTAACAGCCCTCCTGCACCAGAGCCCATGTGCGGCCCGCGTCATGAGAGTACTGTAGCAACACGGGCGCCGACCCACTGAAGACCGACTCACAGCCGATGTTCAGCTGAAGGAGAAACAGCACAAAGTTACTGCACAGTCTACACTGTAGAAATGACACACTGAGACAAACATTCACTGCAGTAAAAAAGCATCCGTAAGGACAAAAAAAAAAACTTAAAGTCTGCAGTTAGCAGATGATGCTGATGCTGCGTATGAAGTGCTTCAAACACACTTCAAATCCGTCTGATGTATGAAACGCCGAAAATTTAAGCTGCAGTGAAAATAAAGCAGTGACAAATTGTTTTCTCCATATTGTGACATACAGTACATCCGAGTGTAGGGTGAAACTTGGTTCTGTGCAACGGTTGTTGATTGGATGTTGAGAGATGGGTGTAGCTCTTAAAAATCTATGTAGATTAGCATGATCTTCAGGGGCAGTGTTTAAATGCATTAAATGATTGAAGAACTTCCATATAGTGAAATACTGTAGTACACAACCTAAAATCGTCATCCTGCTATTTTAACACACTTCTCACATCTTTTTTCAAAAGGGTGCTTAACTGTTTAGAGGTCAGATGCAGTGCAGTCTAGATCTCTTAGAAGTGGTGGACGCCTTACTTATTTCTGGGACTTTTCAAAACTCCCTGAAAACTGCAGTTGTTAAGCCCCTTCTGAAAAAGAGCAATCTTGATAACACCATTTTGAGCAATTATAGACCTATATCAAATCTTCCTTTTATAGGCAAGATTATTTAAAAAAAAAGGTATTTTTTAATCAGCTGAACAAATACTTAAACTCAGATCTGGTTTCCGACCGCATCACAGTACAGAGACAGTGCTCATTAAGATAATAAATTATAGTTGATAAAATTTAGACTCTGGCAAAATATCAGTGCTGATGCTACTAGATCTCAGTGCTTCGTTTGACACTGTCCATCATAACATACTACTAGAGACTGGAAAACTGGGTCAGGCTTTCTGGGATGGTACTTAAATGGTTCAGATCACACTTAGAAGGGAGAGGCTTTTATGTGAGTCTAGGAGGAGAGCATAAGTCTAAGTGGACGTTCATGACATGCGGAGTCCCACAAGGCTCAATTCTTGCACCGCTCTTGTTTAACCTGTACATGGTCCCACTAAGTCAAATAATGTGAAAGAACCAAATTGCCTAATCACAGCTATGCTGATGACACCCAGATAAGCCTTATCTCCAAATGACTACAGCCCCATTGACTCCCTCTGCCAATGTACAGATAAAATTAACAGCTGGATGTGCCAAAACATTCTTCAGTTGAACAAGGAAAAAACTGAATTCATTGCATTTGAAAACAAAGATGAGGTTCTCAAGGTGAACACATACCTTGACTCTAGACATCTAACAACTAAAAATCAAGTCAAGAATCTTGGTGTGATTCTGGAGACAGACCTTAGTTTCAGTAGTCATGTCAAAGCAGTAACTAAATCAGCATACTATCATCTCAAAAACATTGCAAGAATTAGATGTTTTGTTTCCAGCCAGGACTTGGAGAAACTTGTTCATGCCTTTATCACCAGCAGGGTGGACTATTGTAATGGGCTCCTGACCATCCTTCCCAAAAAGACCATTAGACAGCTGCAGCTCATCCAGAACACTGCTGCCAGGATTCTGACTAGAACCAGAGGATCTGAGCATATCACACCAGTCCTCAGGTCCTTACACTGGCTCCCAGTTACATTTAGGATTGATTTTAAAGTACTTTTACTCGTTTATAAGTCACTCAATTGCCTAGGACCGAAATACGCAGCAGACATGTTCACTGAATATAAACCTAACAGAGCACTCAGATCACTAGGATCGAGTCAGTTAGAAATACCAAGGGTTCACACAAAACAAGGGGAGTCTGCTTTTAGCTATTTTGCAGCTTCCAGAAAAGATCATGTGCTAAAACAGAAGGCTTCTCTTAGCAAGATTATTATATAATTAATGTGATTGCATTTTTCTTTAACAATAGAGAGCTTTACAAAGTATGTCATATGTATTAAAAAGAATTCCTCCACGCAGCCTTACACCAGTACCTTGAACTGCAGTGTGTATCCGGGTCGGAGCGCCAGGTCTCGAGTCACTGCCATCCGGTCCCCATCCGACCGGCCGAACACTAGTGCAGAGGGAGTGGGAGCACAGAAACTCCCGTTACGGTCCTTGTCCATTCCTTCATTTCCCAGCATCAGCCACACACTCATCTGGTTGAGCGGATGATCGAAAGCCGGTTTCTCGTAGAAGTTCTGCAGAAGCACAGGAGAATCAGAGCTCTGTCGTATCTTCAGGAGCGCTGCAGCAGAATCCCCTGGTGTCCGTCTCACCTGAGGCAGTGTAGGATCAGCCATGGGGATGACATGCTTCTCTCGCTCAGACAGGATGATCACGTCATCGATGGCCCACTGATCGTAGCCCTCGCCCGAGTGCAGCGGCTGCCACCAGCGGAAACGTGTGCAGGGCGTTTTAGAGGCCAGAGGGAGTTCATAATGAACAAACCTGAGCCAAACAACACCATCCCGTCACAAACACTCAATACATTCATATAAAATCTGCTAAATACACAGTACAGTGAATGTGACACTCACAGAAATATATATCAGCTAATGAGATAAAATAACTTGTTGCAGTGTTTTAATCATATTTATGGCTAGGTCACACAGAATGTGTTATTACATTCTACTGCGCTGCTCTTTAAAAAGAGCTCATCTTTTGAAAATGCATCTGAAGATCCCTGAGTTCATTCCTATTTCCATTCTGCTGCATTGTACGCTTGTTTTAAACTCCAGAACTGGTTCTGTGTAAACAGATCCTTCATTTAAATGGGCCTTTTCTATTGCCAGTTGTGTTGCAGTGAAGAGCTACAGGTATGGTTGGGTGTTATGCAATGCTTGCTCATTATCTTTCAAACGACTCCAGGGGAAAATATAAAGAGAGAAAGAATTGTTTGGATGTATTACATGCAGTTTTACCCTGGAATTCCTCCTTCTTAAAATAAAAAGCTTAAATAAACACTGAGTGGTTCCTCTGTGTTCTCACCGTGGTTTGGTGAAGTCAGTGAAGTACATCTCTGCGATCAGACCCCAGCTGATTCCACCATCATTGCTGTACTGCAGCAGAAGCCCCTCCTCCCTGCTGTCGGCCTGGTTACACTCCGCCCCGTCTCCGCCCATCCGCAGGTAGAACTGCACAAACTCCGCCCACTCCGTGTCCAGATCCCAGCTGACCAGCTGCCGCAGTCCGGCCTGATGACCAACGAGAGTTACTTTATTAGACAGCAGCTTCTGTGTCATAATACCAGCAATCGCAGACAACAGTCATCTGGTGTAGGGATGAAATGTGTTTATACTCCAGATTCACACTAGATTTTGTTTCACTTATAGAAAAAAATCTGAATTAAAAGTTTTTTTTTTTCTTTCTTTTGATGGTTTCACATCAATACAAGCTTAAAAGAATACAGACTTTTGACAAGTTACATTTATTTAGAAAAATATGGAAATCTGTATTAGATTACGGAATATGATCACTTTAAACTGGTCTTATGCACTGTATAATAGGGATTCATATATTTAGTGATATGTATCTTTGACATCTTTTACATTATCTTGTGTCTACGTATTTAAATGTATTGTACTGTTGTTTGTACTGTACCTCACATTTGTTGAAGTATATGCCTTATCAGAAAACTAAATAAAGTTTAGCAAAAATAAGAATACAGACACCATTTACGAAAGGGACACTGGAGATTCAAAAGCCTTGAAACAAGCAGAAAGAGTCCAGCTGTTAGCCTGCATCATGGCTGTTATCATACCTTACTGAAGTACAGAGAGGACCCGGAGGAAACCACCCCACAGCCCTGGTCAGGTGGCACGATCTCACCTCCGGTCACTTCCTGCCACGCTGACATCAGGGTCTCCTGAGACTCGAAGTCTGAGAGCACACTGGAGGCCAGAGTGTTGAGCGGCTGGCAGTCTGAGCCGGTGAAGCCTTCATCACACCTGGAACAGAGCAATCACATGACCTTTCACCTCCAGCGACTGATTCACGAGCCGCCGCTAGAGGCAGTGACACAACAAATCATCTCCGCTCGCCTTGAGCCGTCACATTCATCTGACCCTGAGCCGCCCGTAAGGGCCCACCGTCAGCGTCTCAAACCACGCTCAGCACACACTGATCATCCGCCGAGTGACGGACTTTAGATCACAAGACGACAGTCAAAACAATCATAGTTTCATTCAAAATTCCAAAAGAAACACAGTTGTACAGGTTTGAAACAAGAAACTTCTGGCAAAATCATTCATTTTTGGTGAATGATCCCTTTAAGAATCAGTTCAACAAAGAATATAAAAACACATTGCATCACATACAATAATGAATCATTCCATATTAATTAGCTAAAACCTAATTTTATCTAGCATATCTAGCTATTTGTGCTCCATCAATATTTATCAACCAATAGCACTGAAATTATTATTATTATTATTATTATTATTATTATTATTGAGGTTTATGATAAACGTTCCAACAGAACAAACAAGAAATAAAAGAGAGAGAGAGAGAGAAGAAAGGCATCTCAGGCAGACCTAACATGAAAGTTTCTCCACGTAAGTTGTACACTATAGAGAGGAAGATTAAATGAATACATAAAATGCTACAATTAAAGAAAGAGAGATATTCAGGGAGGAAATATACAGACATTCACAGACATAGGCTGCCTGTTTTAAACCATCACAATGTTTCTCAAAGGAAATGTAAGCAATCGTCCAAGGTGAGAGAAATATAGTCCAAATAGAGTGTCCATATCCAATGAAATACTTCAGTGGACGAAGGTAATAAACATGTCAAAAATTCCATGGGAATTAAATGTTTTACAAGATTATGCCGTTTTTTGTTTGTCTGTCTTTGAGTGAGGGTTTTTTCTCATTTATTCAATACATCAGAATGTTCTTTCATGCAGCAAAGTTAAAATACTGAAAAGTCTTTTAGCAGTAAAATTATTTTTGAGAAAGCAGCAGCAGACTAAAGCACTACATATTCACAAATATTCATGTTAATCTTATCACTAAAGGGATTCTCTGAAAGGTTCTAAATAATGATATATGCTAAACAAAGTTTTAATGCATATGTAAAATAAAATAAAAATATTCAAATCTAAAAAATGTGATGATAAAATGTAAAATGAATTTAAAATTCATCACAGGTTATATGATAAGCAAAAAAAAAAAAAAAAAAAAAAAAAAGAAAGAAAGAAAGAAAGAAAGAAAATGCTCAGGTCATTTTATCCCTTATTGCATTTACAACAGTTAAAAAAATAATCATCAATAATGTTTACTTTTAGGCTATAAGGATTCCTCACAGTTCTTTTGTGTCACACAGCCATGTTTTTCACTTATCGTTTGAAATGAAAGACCATTAAAGGCACATCAGCTCATGTCATTTATGTGCAGTAATAAAAGCAGTCAGTCAGATTCATGGCTGTGTGCTGCACAGTGTTAATTTCGTTGACGAAGACTATGACGAAAAATATTCGTCAACTAACCTTTTTCACGGACGAAAACTAAATAAAAACTAAATAAAAAGTCAGATATGATGACGAAATCGTGACGAAATATAACTGACACTTTAGTCAACGAATAAAAATGAGACGAAAATATATGGGAGAGACGAATGGAGAAGAGATCCAATCAGAGCGAATCTTTGAGGGTAGGTTGATCTATGCAGAAGCAGCCGAGCCATTTTAAAAAGCCGCGGCAAATGCAAGCGCAACAGCTAAACAAAGCAGCAGTTACACAGAAAAGAGAACAAAGATGAGTTTGCAGAAATTCGCACAGTTTCGAGGACGTTTTCATAACAGTTAAGTTGTTTACACAGGGAACTACACTGCAACCTTTTGAAATGCCATTGCGACCCAAATTTTTATGGGGTCGTAAATGTATCACTGATTATTTTTGTACCTACTTATGTGTAATGCTATGTTTTAATATGAGCATTTATTAAAACAGAAATGTGTATTTTAAGAATACGTTTTATAACGTTCTCCAAGCATTCAACACATCAAGTTGGCTTCAGCCCCGCGATGCGGGAAAGTTGAACTGAGCAGAGCAGCTGGTTACTCGCGTAACACTGAACCGAGCTCTCTTTCAGGACGTTTGCGTCCTCCTGCACCCTGAACGAACAAATACAAATCGCATTTTAAATAAACATAAGAAAAAGAGCGAAAAGTGAAAGAGCTCAATTCAGCAGCGCGGTGTTCTGGTGTTCAGGGGGCAAGCAGAGACGCGTCTCAAAGTCTTCTTGCTTTTGTACCGACAACAAATACATACTAAATATGTCGAAATACCCGTCTTGGAAAGTGTGTTCGAAAAAGTCTGTAGTTATGTCTTCAGTGAAAGTAAAGCGTTGGAAAGAAATCGGATGCGTATCTTTATAATGGATGCATTTGTCTCTTAAAGTGACCGCGCCTAATTTAGTAGCTCTGCTGTCAGTGTCTTTACTGTATGAAAATGAAAGTAAATCACTCACTGCTCTTGATTGAATTACTTTGTAGTTTTAACAAGAATTTATCCAAAGTCAATCCGAAAATCAGATAGAATAGATTATATTGTTTTACTAGTGACTCAAAAAAAAAAAAATATATTATGGACCTCAGCATGTTTTGCTTAAGTGTTTCTTTCTTTAATTGCTAATGCAACCTTTTCACACCACAGACTGAACCAAATTAAGCATTGCATCAGACATTGTCAAGATGAATTTGTTGTTCTGACACAGTTTAACCCTGAGTTATTGCGATATTTTATTACCAATTTCTAAACTACAGCAAATAAACTGTGATATTGTAAGAAACGTTGAAGGTGTCTGAATACATTTTGGTTGATTGTGTATTTTATTTTACAGTGAAGACTATGCAGTGCTATTTTAAATGAACAAAAACAAACTTAAAAAATTTAAACTTTGTGTAAATAGCACAAATAAAGAAATAGAATGAACATACAATACAAATATAATATAGGTGGTTGTCTATTTCAATAATCCTGTACTTCCATCTTGAAAGAATGTCATATGCATTGCATATCATTCAGGACGAATGCATATCTTTTTCAGAGAGCATGTATATTTTTCATTGAGAGCAGGCCTTATGTTTATTTTATAAATACCATTCCATAACAGACTGATGGAAACATTTAGTCAAGTCAACTAAGTTGACTTTGTTCTACTAAAAAAAAACTAGACTAAGACTAAAAGACTTAAGACTAGACTAAGACTAAAACTCTTATGATATTTAGTCGACTAAAACTAGACTAAGACTAAAACATTTCAGATGACTAAAATGTGACTAAAACTAAATGGTGTGTTATTCAAAAGACTAAGACTAAGACTAAATCCGAATTTGCTGTCAAAATTAACACTGGTGCTGCAGATGAGATCTGTGAGCCGGACACTCGGGGGTTAACCCGGGGTCAGGGACTGGAAAACACAGTTTGGTCACAAATGATGAAACAAAGAATAAGTGAATCCCACAGATCTGAGTGTGAGAGTAAAAGATGTTCATGCTGCTGTGGTGGATTAAATTATGATGAAACATCACAAAACATCCTTAAACCCAAACACAGTAAAAATGTCTGTTTTGAATTTCTGTCCAGAAAAAAAATCCCTCAAACAAACAAACAAAAAATAATGTACTCAGAACCACAGGAGACATTAAGATTTGTTTTCATAGATTGTATTTGATTAATATGCTTGCATTTTAATTGTCTTACTGCACATTAAATATTTTTCAAATTTGTTTATGATTAAAACAAGTGAAAAGCCTTCCAGTGCTAAAACAGCTCCTATTAAAGATATTTTCCATGGAGAATTAAACTAGAATACTTGAAATGTATTCAGTACTTTGTGATCCAATGAAAGCGACTGACCTGCAGTGACCATGGTCACACCATCCGTGTCCACGGCACATCTGTGGACACTGCTGCCCGATGTAAACGTCATCTAGAGCCCACTCGTCCTGCTCCTGATAGTAATTCTGGATCCATCTGAAGCGTGTCGCACTCGACCTACAGCCAGAAAACAGCATGAAACCAGAGTGAGACAAGAAAACATAGCAGTCGATGAAGATGCATGAACAATGCTAAAATATGACCATTTTCACCCTACAATCAGAAATACTGCTGCAAATATGAACAAAACAGGTCAAGGGAAAATGCCTTCGGTGTTTATCCTCTTGAAACAACTGACATGTATAGTTTGTAATATGATATTTTAAACATCTCTTCATGGAAGTATTATTCTAGTCATCATAAGAGTCTAATGTATACATATTCATACATATTCACAGAAGGGTGCAGTCGGTGTACCGCTGCCGCGTTTGAGTCTCACCAGGTTTTGTACGGCAGTGGAAGTGTGATGCGTCTCCAGTCTGTGAACTCAGACGGATGGTAGACGCTGGACGCAGTGAACTCAGAGCAGCTCGGCATGCCGGGGAAACAGGCCTATTACCCACAAACCACCAGAAACAGCAGTTAACATCACAGTGCAGACCAGAGCAATTACAGCAACACCAGCACTTTCTACATGGAGTGGTTTATATTGTTTCTATAATCCTTACAAAAAGTGTTTCTGAGTGAAGACACAGTGACAGAATCAGAGGGTGATACTGTCAGTTCTTGAATGTATACCGTGGTACTCAAGCATTATCACGGTTTTTATATCATACTGCAAAAACATTGTAACACTTCATTTAGTTCATTTATTTAGGTATGTTTCTCTTGGTGAAAACAAGAAGCATTAGAGAATATTTCTGTTTTCTCACCTCTTTAACGAGATGCCAAGTCAAGCCGTGATTGGTGGAGAACTCGAGCCGGACCTGAGTGTCGATGTGAGGAGAAGGTTCGCGTCCGCAGCCCATGACCAGAGAGAACTGGATCATGTAGGATGCGCCGATCTGCATGGATTGTGTTTCCACATAGCGGATACTGGAGGCCGAGTCGTGATCGCCTGAAAAACTGAGCAAATATTTGCAACATTGTGGTTTACACTTTCATTTCAGACGGTGCCTGAAGGGAAACGCTGATGCTGTTTGGATTTCAATGCATTATTAATTGCAGAAATATTCTGCTTGCTTTTGCATTGAATACAAAATAAAATTTCTGTCTCTTTGCTGGTCTGGAAAATGGTGACATACTCAAGGATCTGAAACAGAGCTCTTCTGTGCGTTTATGTACTTGGAGAGCTGGTGTCGTGTGAGAAAGGCGTCTGATCGCATGAATAGTTTCATTATAATAAATGTATAGTATGGATTAGATGTTATCCAAATCCTAACATCCCAGAAAAATAATGAAAAGAGTGAAGCACAAATGCAATGATGTTCATCTGATCAATCGGCTCAGGTCTGTTACCTGATGTTCATATGGATAACTTCATACAGCATCATAAACATAAAGGATTGAGAAATGACTTTCCAGCAGCTCCCTGTTTAAGCTTAAAAGAACTTGTCACTGGTCACTTTCAACCACTGTAAGGATAGACATCATGATACAGTACTTCTGTCTGTGTATTGCGATTTAAGTAAAGATGACTTAATCTCTTAGATTGACGTCTTAACTGATAATGAATGGTACTGTGGTGAACGTGAGGCAGGTACCTGAGGGTCCAGTCGTGTTGGCAGTACGGCTGCACGTTCCCCAGATAGAAGCCCAGGCTCTGAGTCACGTCTAACACATTACTGAAGTCCAGGCTGATGATGTTAAAGAGGACAGAGGTCATGCTGATCTCATCCAGAGCCCAGACGTCCAGCCCGCGGCCCGAGTGGTACGGCTGCCACCAGCGGAACTGGACCCCAAACTTACGGGCCCCAGGAGGAAGCTCCACAGACACAATCCTACAAAGAGTCAATCCAATCTAACTGTTGCACTAGTAAATGAGCTGATCACACAGCATATATTAACCGATGTGCTTGACACACTGCAGAAGTCCGATATGCCATGCCACACCACATGACTGCAGTAAAGTTCAGGAAGGTGTACCTGGGTTCATGGAAGCCTTGATAAGCGTAATGCTGCAGCAGCGTCCAGGTGATGCCGTTATCTGAGGAGTAATGCAGCAGCACTCCTTCACCCGGCTGGTCTGGAGCGGGACAGGAGCTCGACGTGCTGCGACTGCCCAGCCTCAGCGTGAACTGAAGATACCTGCAGGAGAGAAAGAAACAAGACCGAATGTGAAACACCTGTGGCTCGTTTTGAAGTAGTGCTATCAAAGGGATCAAGATGACACCAATATGAACAACAGTGTCCTTCTGACTGAAGTGATGAACAAAAGTGATAAAAATGAAACCGTTACAATCTTCTAAAAACCACAGACCCCACTAAAGTGCAAATGTCTGAGTCATTCAGTCATCCAAATCAATGGCATGGATATGTGTGCGTGTTTATGTGATTTTTAAGTCCTCAAAATTAAAACAGCTCTAAAAGCATACCAAACACTGTTTTATTAAGAATGTAATAACGCCTGTAGTTTTGTGTGAGGGGTAGGGGATAGAAACTTGTTTGTACAGTAGTAAAACCATTACGCCTATAGAGAGTCCCATAAAACATAAAAACAACATGTGTGTGTTTGTGTGTGTGTGTGTGTGTGTGTGTGTGTGTGTGTACCTGGCCTGGGAACTGTCCAGGGGGGTCGTAACAATGTGTCTTCTACTGTCCCTGTTGAAGACCAGGGCTTTTCCACTGGCCAAAACCCCACAGGCGAAGCTGACCTCTGCCCCCCGAAGTGAGGAGAAGCTGTGATAGGACGACAGCCTCACGCTGGAGAAACTCTCGGACAGAAACGCAGGGAAGGTCTGAGACGCCAGCTCACATGCCGGACCACTGAAACCATGGTCACACCTAAAGAAATATGAATAAAACACATTTTCCATATATAGGAAGACGCTGCTGTTTTCACACTGAAAGAGTGTTTGACGCTCATACTTGCAGCCCGTGCGTGAACAGTGTCCTCTACCAGAGCAGAAACGCAAACAGGATGGCCCGATATACACTGGAACACACAACAACAACGTTATCATCATCATCAGTGATCATGATTTATTGGCTTAGTTTAGTGTCTAAGTGTCAAAATCACTGTCTAAACTACTGATCATGCTCCATGGGTTTGACTATAATGTGTCAACTTCTATCATTAAATATGAGCTGTATGTTGAATGAATGGCTCTTACCGTTGTCAATCGCCCACATGATGCTGCTTCCCCCTGCGGTCTGTCTCCAGCGGAAGCGAGTGCTGTCTGTGAGCGCGGCGTTGGGCAGAGGAATCGTGATCCTTGTCCAACTGCGGGAACAAGAGAATCAACGGATCTGTAAACAGAACACACAACACAGACACATGCCACATTTACGAAAGCATCCGACAGACGCAGAGACTGACCCGCTGTAGTTCTCTGAGGAGTAGATGCTGCTGTGGGGCAGATGTGATCCGGCACACAGTTCAGGAAGACACTCGGTGTGCAGGAGGGACCAGGAGCGCCCGTGATTGGTTGAGAACTCCAGGTTCACACTGTGAGATTCACATATGCAGGAACAGAAGAAGAGGAGACAACAATCTTTATTTTCACTTTATTTCAAACAGTACATGTACTGAATCTTGTCTTCTGCATCTGTTCTGAATATTGTCTCTGAACTATTATTACTATCACCACTGCATACAACCCAAAGATGCACAAACTACAACTTCCACCATTCCTGCTGTTTAAAAGTATATTCTATTATATTCTATTATATTCTATTCACTGAATTTATCAAATGTCAATTTCACACTGATGATGTTTTGAAAAATATGTCAGTGGTGTTTTGTCCAGTGTTGTTGGACTCCAGTGTTCTTCAAAACATCTTATTTTATAAGCCAAAGAAGAAGAAGTCATAAAGGTTTGAGCAACATGAGGGTGAGTAAGTAATGATTTTTAGGTTATCACTGTTTTCTGATCTGATCACCTGTTGGCCGGCTGATAGGCTCCACACCCGAGGTTGATTGAGAACTGCACCAGGTGAGTGTTTGCTCCGGGAAGTACCGGCAGCAGCTGCAGGAAGTCCACTGCCCAAACGTGACGGTTCGCTCCCCCATGAAACTTCTGTTCTAGACAAAACTGAGTGGCTGGAGTCTGAAGTTCTGTGCTCAAACCAACCGAGACAACTGAAGGAGTCTGGAAAAGAAAACCAAGAGATGTCAAAGTGTATACAGATGGGAACATGACACAGTAAATGAGGAAATAGTTGAGTTGAATGATAGTTTCTGAACAGAACATGTCAGTTCCTGTAAATGGTTATGCAACCTAAATCTGATTATAGACTTTATAAGGTTTCTACCCTGTAGGCTGAGTATGGAAGTATGTCCAGAAGCACATGACCTTTCCTGCCCTCCGAACGACCAATCAGGACCACATTATTCTTGTTGGATTCTCCAGGATCGCAGTCTCCACCCCCTGCATTAAACACAGAGCTCAGACTGTGAGTACAGAGAGATCAGACACTGAACACACAAAGATAAGACACCTAACACATGCACAGATCAGACACTGAACACGTTAACTTCAATGTAATGTCTAATGTGCATATAAAACTATAAGTCATACCCATGGTGAAGTGGAAGCGCAGGTTTCCGTAGGCGGTGGTGTTGATGTACGGTGTGCACACCTTCCTCTGTCCATCTTTGAGAAAGACGAGGGCAGATCCAGACTCTACCTCTCCACACTGAATGCCATTCACCGCTCCATCAACCTCCCATCTACAGGTCACACATGTTTGCTTTTGGAGATTTAATTTATCAAGAGAGTTCCAGTATCTCAAAACTGAAATGACAACACCTTTCACCTACAGTGAAATGTATCACCATATTTATTTAGTTAGTGAACTATTATTAAAATACTATTTCTTAAAAGAACTCCATTAGCATGAATTCCAGTCGTATCTGATGCAGTAGTAACACGCACCCACTCAGTGGACTCTCAAAGTCTTCCTCCCAGTAGCTGCGCCCCTCTTCACGGTGCAGGTCCACGTCTCGTGTGGAGGCGAAGCTGTGCTCAAATCCCTCTCCACCATGAAAGTACAAGGAGTTTCCCTCTGACTGACAAGCATGCTGTCCAATGAATGAAGAGGAAGCATTACAGTGCTACAGTATAGTGTAATTAATCACATAAATATATAAATCTGGACATGGACCGTATACCGTACACACCGTACCATTTCAGTGGAGGGACTGAGAGCTCTCGGACTAAATCTAAAATATCTTAAACTGTGTTCTGGAGATAAATGGAGGTCTCACGGGTTTGGAACGACATGAGGGTGAGTTATTAATGACATAATTAATATTTTTCGATGAACTAACGCTTTAAACACGTCACTCGTGTTTGAATAGAACGGATTTAGATAAATGCTTGAAAATGTTTGCATTGGGTTAATGTTTGCTTCTTTACTGAATGGTTAACCATGGGTTCCTTAAATAAGCCGCTCCGCTCGAGTCTGCGCCTGTGGCCGTAGAGTGCTCTAATTAATGGCAGCCCTCCGATAGAAGAGACAGAAATAAAAATAAAAAACTGCTTGGTTTGTTTTCCACGGGAGAGTGTACGCTTTGAGCATATAAGGTAAATAAAATTTCCCTGATCGGTTAAACTACATCCTAAGACCGCAATGCATACAATCTTATGCAAGGTTCCCCAGCATCAGGGTAGTTATCATTGGCATTATAATTAATCACACATGGTGTTGAACGCTACAGTTGTGTTCAGATCATGCGTTCACTGGACTGGACTCTCTTGAAAATCGTCATCATAAACAGTGGAAACGACCAAAACAAGAATTTATTTGTGGTGTAGTCCGCGAGATGTAGTGGAATCATCAGTCATTAATCAGGAATGTTTGTTGCTCGGTTCTGTACGTTAAATCCCGAATGGATTAACCATCTTGTTCATGCTACTAAAATTGAAGGGTGTATGAATATGATCCCCCCACAAAAAAAGAAAGAAAAGATAATCGACATTAATTGTGGACATTCAAATAAATGTAAGGACGTTCATACAAACCGTTGTACCGGTCCAAATGCATTGTCTGCTGGCAATTTGATGAATTTTGTTTAGAACAATGCAAATTGTTAATGTGTCTTCAAAAATGATTTACAAGTAGGGGACGCCAGTGGGGTATCCGTGTATGTGCTTAACTAAGGTAAGATTATGTATGTAAAAAGGTAATTTACTCAGTCATAAATTGCTGGAGATTGAAATGTCCTTGGAAGTGCTTGGATTTTACTTAAGGCTTAAGAACCGTGGTGTACCATTCTCTGAACAACAGGGGGCGACGAGGACTAACCATCCTCTAAAACCATCGGGAATCACTATTGAGAAGTACTGGCTGCATCCAATTCTGGCCCTGTCCCTCATGGCACACTCCAGACTTGTGGATTTCTCAGAGTCCTTTG
The DNA here is from genome assembly GCF_023724105.1 of Carassius gibelio. NCBI lineage: Eukaryota > Metazoa > Chordata > Actinopteri > Cypriniformes > Cyprinidae > Carassius > Carassius gibelio. The sequence continues at coordinate 26,608,949 of NC_068388.1, read as the reverse complement.
GTGACGTCATGTAGTGCAGACCTATAGGGCCCTTGGCGCGAGTCCACGAGGGCGTATTGAGAGGTATTTTTGGGACAGACTCGGTCGTCACGCCGGAAATAAATCTCTGGTTATTTTTTGACAGGAGCTGCAGGTTCGGGGAATATGCTGCCTATTGTTGGTGTTGTTAAAAATGTATACAGTTGTAATAATACATAATGTTCCATTTGAACTATGATTACAATTTTAACACATAATAAACATGCGCATAAGTTTCAGGTGAATTTACAGGTTTTAATATAAATACTAGGTTTACATATGACTCAGTAAAGCCCTGACATTCGGTTCTATTTATTTAATGAATCATAATGCAATCGTATTATTCAACGCACTATTATTTTGTTTGAGATATCAACCACTGGTCGATGACAATAATGTTTTGTATAAACTGTAGGTAACAACTGGTGAAATGTACACCTAGGTCATAAAAACTGTAATGATACCTACACTTAAATATTTTCTTCTCAGCTATGTCATCAATTGCTCTTGAGCGAAATCTCCTCCCATCCGTTGTCTGATTGGCATTTTGCAAGGATTCCTGGATATTTAAAGTGTGTAGAGTCTGCATCTATGTGGGGATTCGTGGAAGACCGCTTCAAGGGTACAAAGGGGGCGCTGCTGAGCACACTTCAGAGCCTTAAGATGCTAAATGGGACGCCTACGGACTCGTAGACTCTGCGAGCATGTGCAATTTAAGTCCATGAGACAGAAAGTCCTCATGAAGTGCGCCGTTTGGGACAGGGCCTCTTTAGGCAGCTGACTTCCTGAGTATCAAGAATTAAGTGCATTCGACTTCACACAGCACTGTGCAAACCGATCGCAATCTGACTTGAAGTAGTGCATACCTGTTAGAAATTTTGTCCGACTTGAGACTGCGCCGACGCCACATGACTGTCTCTCGTGGAATCAAAATACCACAAGAGTGTTTTGAGATCAGCCGGCATTTTATTTACTTCATCTGTGATAAGTATGCAAGCACCGCATGAGGAGCAGAGTGTCCGGCTGACATGTCTGTTTTCAACCTCATGAACTGATTTTGGACAGGCTTCTGAGGCAGAGTAATGGTCTACAGCATGATCTACAGCTAAATATAGAAGTGTTGGTGATAACTAAGAGGATATTTAAAAAATAAAAATGAAAAAATAAATAATATGACACCGACCACAAGGAGAAGGAGGATAATGAGGAGAAGGAGGAGGAGGAGAATGAAAAGAAGGAAATGGAGAAGATGTAGAAGATAGATTTGGAGGTGGAGAAGGAGAAAATGAAAGAGAAGGAAAATGAGAATGAGATTGAAAAATAATGTAACTCTTGCTGCTACAACTAAAGGGGGCAGCTATTGTCTCCCTCGCGTTTAGAGGGGAGAATACCCCTCTCCTAGCCATTGGCTGCATCAAGGACATCTCAATAACATTATCTTTCTCTTTTGCAAGAATGGAACAAGGACCACGCTATCACGCTATCTCCTACCACTCATACCAAGCTCAGGGACATGCTGCTTGTTCCTGCGGTTCTCCCGCTGGAGAGAATACCCTTCGCTGCTATTACTCACTACTTTAGTGAAAGAGAGGCCTGCTATTATCTGCCTCATTAGAGGGGAGAATACCCCTTTGCTAGCCAGTAGACTATATTAAGATTATCTCAATAACTTTGTCTTTTCTCTTTTGCAGGAATGGAACAAGGTTGGTTTTTTGGGGGGGGGGGGGTCTTCTCTAGGCAGTAATACTTCTCATTATGGTCATTATTATATAGACTCTTCTATTGTCTATATTTCATAGACAATAGAAGTAATTATGAAATGTCCTACTTATGTGGGTCAAAAGACTAAAAATTAGATAATTGCATTTAATATAAATTAAAACTATAATATCTTTTGGTTTAGATGCAATTAAGTGTATGCAAACATTACATTAAGTTCACACTAAAAGTATATTATTAAAAAGTACATTATTTTCATAATAAGCACTCGTTTTGAGCTTCTTCACATGGTATGGGCTTTAGTCTGGTCGTGTACCTTTACTGTGGCTCCGGGGAAGAAGAGCCAGTTGGCCGTGTCCAGAGGGTCCAGGCTGTCCTCCAGCAGCGGGGGCCGGTTGGCCGTGTTTAGCATCAGTATGTTATCCAGGCCCCAGCAGGACTCATAACCATCGGGACCCACGGGCGGCTCCTGACTCCAGCGCAGATGAATGGCCTCTCCTCTACAGCCTGGAGGCAATGGCAGGAGATGAACCACCGTGCTGCTGTTAGTGGGAGCCCTGCGAGACCAAATACTTAAGATAAAAACACTGGAGAACTGAACATCCAAGTGCTCAAGCTCAGTCAGACATATGAGTTTTTATAGTACAAAATCCATGCACTGCTCATGAAGTTTTTACATAATGGTAACAGTAATACTGTGAGTGTGGGAGTCATTTCCTAAAATAAAGTAAAACCTGATCTTTTCCAAGGTGATCCAGTCATCAGATGAGTTCAGACCGCAGGAGATGATGATACTGGGGTCTGAGTAACTGAACCGACAAGAACCAGATCCTGAACAACAAATGCACACACAAGAACAGACTTTATGTAAGTGAAGTGACACAGCCAAGCACGGTGACCCATACTCAGAATTTGTGCTCTGCATTTTAACCCAACAAAAGTTCACACACACAGTAGATGTGAGATGAAAAATTAGGCTTGTTTTCTAAAAAATATACTAAAAGTAAGCAAATAAATAAATAGGTATGGGGTCAGACATTTCATTATAAACTTAATTAAAAGGGGAAAAAAATATTATTTTTCTTACCCTATTGGCAGATATTTTTTTTTCTTCTTTAATAAATAAACACTTAATTTTGGTACATTTAAAAAAAAATCCCAAGTCATTTTGTATCTCAAATAAATGTGTCTTGATTTGTGAATGTTTAGATATTTGTGTTCAGCTGTAAACCAATCATCTGTGGCTGCAGGAGCGGAAGAATGGTGAGCTACAGTAACCGCAGGAGGACGGTGACACTCACCAAAGGCAAACTGCAGGACTGATGCTGTGCTCGTGTTCAGAGCCACTGTAGTCTGAAAGAGACAATAAAACCATGAGCTTCACTTTTCACTGATCCACTTCATTCACACAGCAGACGAGACACGGCACTGCAAAGCTACACAGCGTCCTCACTGCCAGTGCACCATCATCATGTCTGCTGTGTCACATCTCAAACATGAACTAGCAGCATCAGATACAAACCTGGTTTAGATGAGTCTATAATTAGTGTGTAGGTTTACTTTCTTGGGTAACACTTTATTTTGTCAACAACCAGACTGACAGCTCAAAATGTTTTTACTTGATAACATCTGTTTTGTAAAAGGAAATTACCAGATCTCTCTGTCCAAAGGGCTCACAAAACGTCACTGCTTTTCCATGCATCAGTGCACCACACTGCTCTCCAACCTCACAGTTACTGCAGTCTGACCTGTGAGAGAACCAGCCACGGACAACAATCACATCTTCTGGCTTTCTATATGGTATCAATACAAAATATTGCAAAAAAAAAAAAAAAAAATAGTAGCAGCTTAACTCCCAAGCAAACAGCTCAAAGAAAGACAAGTGTCACTCACCAGATATTGAAATTAAGCTCTTCTTGTGTGTTATGTTCAAAATCATCCCGGAGAACAGCATGATCACCATGAACCACGGCTTCACATCAGAGACAGAGAGAGAGGACAGACACAGAGACAGGAGCACAGTGAGGAGCAGTGAGGCGTAACGTCAGCACACGTGTGTCTGCTATTAGGGTTTTCAGTGTACGGGTCTAACGAGTTAAGCAGTTACTTTAGCTGCCATGTTCTTTCTCTCAAAGGAAAACGATTGGGCCACTTCATCAAATACTTAAGTTGTCATTTCAGTAATCATACCATCTCAAAATCATGTAACACAAGGATTTAAAATCAATTGACCACAACATTCTTTTGCATAGACTTGAACACTTTGTTGGCATCAGTGGAAGTGCATTAGCATGGTTTAAATCGTACTTATATGACCGCCATCAGTTCGTAGCAGTGAATGAAGATGTATCATATCGATCACAAGTGCAGTATGGAGTACCTCAAGGCTCAGTACTAGGGCCGCTACTCTTCACGCTTTATATGTTACCCTTGGGAGATATCATCAGGAAACATGGTGTTAGCTTTCATGGTTAAGCTGATGATACTCAGCTCTATATTTCTTCGCAGTCCGGTGAAACACACCAATTTGAAAAACTAATGGAATGCATAGTCGATATAAAAAACTAAATGACAAGTAATTTCTTACTGTTAAATTCTGAAAACACAGAGGTGTTAATTATAGGACTTAAAAACTCTGCTTGTAATAACCTATAACACTGTCTAAGACTTGATGGTTGCTCTGTCAATTCTTCGTCATCAGTTAGGAACCTAGGTGTGCTACTTGATCACAATCTTTCCTTTGAAAGCCACGTTTCTAGCATTTGTAAAACTGAATTTTTCCATCTCAAAAATATATCTAAATTACGGCCTATGCTCTCAATTGTCAAATGCAGAAATGTTAATCCATGCATTCATGACTTCAAGGTTAGATTATTGTAATGCTTTATTGGGTGGTTGTTCTGCACGCTTGGTAAACAAACTACAGCTAGTCCAAAATGCAGCAGCAAGAATTCTTACTAGAACCAGGAAGTATGACCATATTAGCCCGGTCCTGTCATCGCTGCACTGGCTCCCTATCAAACATCCTATAGATTTTAAAATATTGCTTATTACTTATAAAGCCCTGAATGGTTTAACACCTCAGTATTTGAATGAGCTCCTTTTACATTATACTCCTCTACGTCCGCTACGTTCTCAAAACTCAGGCAATTTGATAATACCTAGAATATCAAAATCAACTGCGGGCGGCAGATCCTTTTCCTATTTGGCGCCTAAACTCTGGAATAACCTACCTAACATTGTTCGGGAGGCAGACACACTCTTGCAGTTTAAATCTAGATTAAAGACCCATCTCTTTAACCTGGCATACACATAACATACTAATATGCTTTTAATATCCAAATCCGTTAAAGGATTTTTAGGCTGCATTAATTAGGTAAACCGGAACCGGAAACACTTCACATAACACCGTACTTTCTACATCATTAGAAGAATGGCATCTACGCTAATATTTGTCTGTTTCTCTCTTATTCTGAGGTCACCGTAGCCACCAGATCCAGTCTGTGTCCAGATCAGAGGGTCACTGCAGTCACCCGGATCCAGTACGTATCCAGAACAGATGGTGGATCAGCACCTAGAAAGGACCTCTACTGCCCTGAAAGACAGCGGAGACCAGGACAACTAGAGCCCAGATACAGATCCCCTGTAAAGACCTTGTCTCAGAGGAGCACCAGGACAAGACCACAGGAAACAGATGATTCTTCTGCACAATCTGACTTTGCTGCAGTCTGGAATTGAACTACTGGTTTCGTCTGGTCAGAGGAGAACTGACCCCAACTGAGCCTGGTTTCTCCCAAGGTTTTTTTCTCCATTCTGTCACCGATTATTTTTAAGTCACAGGACCGAAATGCAAAATTTTAAGTAATGTTTAGTCAACATTACTTGATTTTTTAAGTCAAGACAACATTAGGGTTTATAGTGTGGTGTTACTCACCTAGACTGGGCCGAAGAGGAGATTCAGTGGGAGCTGTAGAGACAAAACCAACAGATCTTTCACATCTAACATTTCTAACGGTGCACACATCCCATGAATAAATGAGACAAAGACACAAGGAGAAAGTCTGGTAATAAATATATATAGAGAGTGAACATTCAAACCTCTTTAATTGTGACCTTCTTTTGTAATTAATACACAGAAGACTGCAAACATTAAAAGACTTATGCAGCTTTCTGGAATATTCTTATTCTCAATCACTGATCGGTCAAAAAAAATTTCTGCAGGTGCTGTGCATTTGACCGTGTATCTGCAAGCCAGAAGAACTCATTGGCATCATGCTGGAGGAGTTTGTACTGATTTTACAATGATCATGAAGTTTTTGATCGATGGCTGGAAGCTGAGGAGAGCACAGATGTTCATCAGGGTTTATTTTGCTTTAATGACACTAATGATCTGTGTCTCATGACTATATTAAAGAAAATGGTTGTCTCTGTACTTCATCTAAAAACTAGGGCAATGTCACTCCCATGAGTCTTCACCTCCTACTTCAACAAAATATTACTAATGTTTAACACTCCTACTACTCTCCGTCTGTGGTGTCTGGATCCTGTGACAAAGCTATGAAAAATCAAGTACAGCCTGCTATACACATTTTCACAAGGAGAATGAAATGTTTTCTTTAATAAAGGTCATTGAGGAATAATTCCTTTGATTCTTTTATTAGTTTGATCAATTCCTGTTTGAAAGTTCTGTGCTTATGTTGCAATCCCAAACTTCACTGTAATCCATACAGACAGATAACATATTTCACATTACAAACCCCAACCCAGCAGTAAAACCAAACCCTAAAATATTGAGTCTAATCACACAAACCGTAGAGTGATCTAAAGCAGCTGTTGCTCAGAAAGAATTGAATAGGTCAAGTGAATTATTCTGACGGACTCTTGCTCCAGAGGAAAGGATCGGACTGGCAGCTGTTCTCTGGCTGTCTGTTTGTGACTGAGATCTTATACTTGAACCAAAGATTATGCTGAATTACATAAACGCCATTACTTCTGACAGCACTTTTGTGCAACACACTGGACATTCAGTCAGATATATTCATCATACAGTTAAAATATATTCCCCATGATTTTACACATCCTCCTCCTGCTCACCAGAAGCTGCTGAAGTCTTATTATCACACATGAACTAAAGCCTGCTACTTTAATCAATGTTCAGTTCTGAAGATCATAAAAATCACAGTCATTTAAATGTATGAAAGGAGCCAACACAAAAGGCTTGACTCAACCAGACATGTATGGATGTGATCCTCTAATGCTAACAGGTGTGATGAATGATTAACTCTTATTGGTGTTACTATATGTTATTTCACAGGTGAAGAGAAACATCACAACATATGAATTTATAACTGACTTTAACTCTTTAGTGAACATTGCAGGCTCTCTCAATGTCCCAGATGAGCTTGATGTGCAGTCTTTCCTTATCTAAAGCCTCTGACACGTCGAGCTATAATTAGCCACATTAAAATGTACATTTAGAAACCTTCATCTTCTTTGGAAAAACCTTTTTATCTTCTCAACTGTACCCATAAACCAAAAATCATTTAGTACACTAAATCTTTTTCCTGAATATCCTCAGATAATCTTTACTCAAAATCCATCACACTATAATGATAAATCAGCCATGCTACTTTTTTTATTTGCTGACCTATTTCTTTCAGAGCCCCCCCCCCCCCCCACACACACACACACACACACACACTGTGAAAGTCTCTGAGTGAATGTGACTCTCCATGCTGAGTTCTGAATGTAATCGCAGGTTCAAACTAATGTTTCCAATCAGACGTCCACTGAGTGGTGCTACTGCGACTGTTACTCTCATTTAGACGAATCAAGATTACAGAGAAAGGTTATCAGTTAATAATACTCGGGAATATAGTTTGCAGTCAGCTGTGCCAGAGCAAGTCTTTGTTAAATAAGTCATGCATGGTTTTCCCACATCAATGCCAAAGCCAGAGGTTAAAATCCCAGAAATCAGTCTAAAAGATTCATTCAGCACACAGACCGGACATTCAGAGCTTTCAGTGCTTCAGAAAGTCTGAGCTTTATAATCAGATTTGACTTCCAAACAGGGTGAGCTGATTTAAAAGTAAAATATTTGGATATTTATTGATCTTGTTGTGTGTATTTAAGTCTTGTCTGTAGCGGGTTAGGACAAACTGTGCTTTTGGAAAACCGTTTGCAGAGTGTTTCTCATGAGATCCGGCTGGAAACTAAACAGCATTTTGTTAAATGAGTGTGCTATGAATGCTGGGTAAAGGGAGTGACGACTGGCTTTCCTCACTGTCCTCCTCTGTAGCAGTAAAGCCCTATCAAGTGTTAGGATAAGAGACAGATTTTACCAGCAGTCATGGTGAATGTTCACTCTTATCATCCTGACACTGTTTATTAACATGTCAAACAGCACTTCCCCTGAATGAACACACACACAATGAATTTCTTTCCTTTCAAAATACTATTAGAGAGAGAACAGAGCTACTGTATTATATCAGTTAGTGCACTATAGGAACAATTTCACTCATTCTCTGCTATAAGACAGGAAGAAATGTATAAATAATTATTTTAAATCATCTAAAGCAACATGCATGTTAGACCATATGGACCTTTCTCAGCAGTATAGTCATCATAGTTGGGTTAACTTGAAGAGTAGTGAATGGGAGAGTACCACAAATATATTTATTGCATTCCCATTTGGACAAATAGCAAAAGAAAAACTCTACGACAGTATTTTCATGACTTTCAATAAAGGAAAAAAATTGAGAGACACTGATAAAGGCAGACAGAGGAGACAACGATGTCAAATTTAGCATCCATCCAATAGATTGCATTTACAAAGATTTACAAAAAATAGTGTTATAAATGTACAAACATAAAAAAAATTTAAAAAAGGATTTCCGATGCTGATGACCATTAAACACGTAATCACAGTCTTGTGAAAAAGGTCCATTCCATCTAACAAAAAAAAAACACAGGTTTGAATTATTGGACCAAAAACCTCTTCATGCAATAACCTAAAACACTGTCTAACACTTGATGGCTACTCTGTTGATTCCTCATCATCAGTTTGAAATCTAGGTGTGATATTTGATAGCAATCTTTCCACTGAAAACCACCTTTTTAACAATTATAAAAACATTATGACCTATGCTCCAATGTCAAATACAGAAACATTCATACGTTCATGAGCTCAAACGCAGCAGCTAGAGTTCTCACTAGAACTAGGAAGGACACGCTTATTAATCCTGTATTAGTTCTGTCCACACTGCACTGGCTCCCCACTGAACAACAAATACATTTTAAAATCATGCTAATTACTTATAAGCCCCAAATGGTTTAGCTCCTCAACTCATATCGCATTATAGTCCTTCGTGTCTTCTGCAATCTCAAAACTCAGGCCATTTGATAATACCTAGAATATCAAAATCAACTGCAGACGGCAGATCCTTTTCCTATTTATTGCCCAACCTCTGGAATAACCTACCTAACATTGTTCGGGAGGAAGACACTCTGTAAGTTTAAATCTAGATTAAAGACCCATCTCTTTATCCTGGCTTACACATAACACACTATCACATTTCCATAATTCAAATCCACTGAAGGATTTTTAGACTGTAATAATTAGGTTAGCCAGAACTGGAACACTTCCCATTACATATGATGTACTCACTACATCGAAAGAAGAATGGCATTTACGCTAATATTATTCTCTTTCAGTCTTATTCCAGGGTCATTGTAGCCACCAGATTCAGTCTGTATCCAGATCAGATGTGAATCAGCATCTACAGCCCTGTCAGCGGAGACCATGTCAACTAGATGTGCCTCAGAGATCAGGGCTGCCGTGACCTCATCACCTCAACATCAAATCGGCCAAGACCATGGGAACCAGCTTCTTTAGCAGAACTGAATTTTGTTTGCTTTACTATTTTCCAGTTTAACACTTTAAATCTGCTTTGACACCATCTTTATTGTATTAAGCTCTATACAAACACACACACACACACACACACACAATGAGTGTAATAATCTCTCCCTGCACATGATCTTTGTCTGTGCTCTCGTTCTCTGCCGTTCACACACAGACAGTCACACTCATTTCAGGCTTAGTTTAATCCCCGATCGCTTTCTTAAGAACTTAATGACTTCCGGCGCTCTTCCTGTAGATCTGTGCTAATGCGACTGGCTTACACTGACAGTTTAACAGCCCGTGCTTCCCATGAGCCTCGGCTGCAGATTTGGAGCGGTCCGGTTCATTCTCCAACTTCTCTAATGCAAAGCAGGACATTCAGATGAAAGTTGGCACTGGGTGTTATGAAGCGTCTGGGTGTCTGAGGCACAGGACAGTATTTCCCAGAGACACATCTTTCATCTTTAGCGCGTCTCTCCATCTAGAGGCCGCACGTCTGCTGTCGTATATCTGCTCTGCTTCTGATCGTCCTCCTCTCCTCTGCCCAACACTGATCGCCCCCCGTGAGTTATAGTCTCTTTTCGATAATCAATCCTCAGGGATACGAGTCCAGCGTGTCCCATAAAGCACTAATTTATGGAGCTGCTGGAAATTGCAGAGTTCTCTGGTCGCCTTTCTTCATCCTGACCTGTCACAGATATCACTCTTTGATGTACTAGCATCATCTGCAGCTCTCTCTCTCTCTCTCTCTCTCTCTCTCTCTCAGTGAAGTTACACTACTCTGATAGTCTTTCACGTCAGTTTATCCCTGGATACATGCTGGCATTTGTTAATTAATTTCAGCCAGACTTCTGGTTCGTTCCACTTTCATACACTTGATGATTTGTCTCTTTCTGCAAGGAAACTAATGGTAAACAGTGGGTAATAAAATGCAACAGTCTGGTTTCAGAGGTACAAACCATTATTTTTTTCCATAACAATAAATATAAAGCTATCATCACAGACCTACTCTGAGCTCAGAGTCTGTTAAATGATGAAATTTGCTTTTAGTGTGTAAGGTTTTTAACATTTTGCATTCAGCTGTGCCTGATATCCATCAGTCAGAATCAATAGTACCACAGAAATCAGTGTCATAGATCTTAACATGAACCACTACAAACAAGTCTCTCTTAACTCTCAAACTACTTACATATTTTAATTTGATGCACAGTATCCACACTTAGACTGCTGTCATCCCAATTGCTTTTATAAACACAGTTATTACATAATAAAAATAACTCTTATGATAAAGTGTACGTAACACTTTATTTTACATCGTTCCTTGTTACACTTGTTGCATGCTCTTATTATAGTAACTACAGTAAAGTATGTATTATTACATGCAACTAACTCTAAACCAAACCTTAACCTTAACCATAAAGTATGTACAGTACAAGGTAAAGACAAAATAGTCCTCAATACTTAATGGTGTAATTACACTGTAATAAAGTGTTGATCAAGGGCACCTCAGTCGTGGTTTTGAAGGTGGAGAGAGCTACAATCCCTGCCGGCACGAGACTCAAACTCACAATCTTTGGATTATAAATCCAAGTCTCTAACCATTAAGCCATGACTTCCCCCTAAAAGAAGTGACATACACTACATAGACTAAGACTGGTGTATTTTAGTATGACTCTGATTTTTCTCTAGTACTGTTGTGTTCTAGCTGATGTTTAAATAAGAGTTTTTGCTTTGAATGCTTCAGTGTTACTCATCTCAGAGCTGGTTTTGTCTGTCTCTGGAGAAGAGGCCACAGCACTGCTCAAATACTCTCTATTCACTGGTTGTAGTCTTGCTAACCTTTAACCTTACATCTGCACACACCGCTCTCAAACATTATCAACCAGTCAAATGTCTGCGCCGTCCTCGCTCACTTTCTTAAAGCTTCAGCGGCTCTAGTCTCAGATCTTCTCTTGTTAATCTGCTCATGTCTCATCACTGACGGAGATTCGCCCCATTTCTCTATTTCACATCTTCAGTCCTGCTGGGATATTTATAATTCCTTTAACCACTCAAAGCTTTAAGCCCTTCAAACTTGAAATGGATTTCTTTAAAATCTTCATATGTAAGTGCTGGAAAAACTTTCATGTCCTTATATTGTGTGTTATTCAGTAGAGTGCTTGACAGGTTGAACATTTGCTTCAATTGTCTTTCCACATACAGCTGGACAGATTTAAGTTTTTTTAAGTATTCAGATTTGAGTAAGTATAGGGTAAGTTCGTTAGTATAGGTGGACCGCCAGGTGAGCACAACATTCATACTATTCAACCTTTACTGTAACTGCATTAGGCCCGATCAGACAGAACATGTTTTTTGTAGTGAGAGGTGCCTTATTTAAATTGTTTTCTATTGGCCGTGTCTTGCACGTTGTTAATGCGCACCACGCACATCATGTTTTAGCCACCTGCTGTGCCTGCTGTTTTGGTAGGAGCGCTCTGAGTGCCTCAAATAAAAAAAAATTAAAAATAAAATCTAATCTGAGCAGAAGAGCGCCAAACACCATTCACGTTTTTTTTATTTTTGTTTTATTGCCCAATCGAATGAAAGCAGAGGCGGCCTTCCATTGTTATGAAGGAAGAAGGAGGAACTTGTGGTGGCTGTCACGGTTTACCCAGAGCTGTATTATATGACAGTTTACTTAACAGCAAACCCAAAAAATGTAGAGCTCTCGTGCTATAATCCTTGATTATACTGACAGGACAGATGATTCGGTGGCTGCATAGTGACCAAAAAAACATTGCACTGCTCACTGCTCTTTTCTAAATAAAAAAGTCAGTGTGGTGAGCCTTACATTTTTAAACCTGAAACACGCATTCTGTCCAATCGGGGCCTAAGAATGCATGTGTGTTCTGTTCTGGTAGATGATGTGCTGCACCTGGTGTATATTTAGTTTTTCTGTCATTTCTCTAACACCCATCTGAAGTTTATGGATCAGAGATGCTCCTCACCTCCCTGCTCACAGAGCTGCTGCGCCAGAGCGTCCTTGAAGATGATCTGTCCTCGGTGCGTCGCTGTGGCCCTGAGGGACAACAGACAGAGAGAAAGAGAGAAATATTACAGAGCATCAGCCGGCAGAAGGAGAGGAGAGCAATAACTTGCCCATTACCTAAAAGAAGATGAAGTGTTTCTGCTGGATGGAAGTTCTGGAGGGGGACTGAAATCTGGCTGTAGGTTTTCATGTCAGAGACAGCAATCAGAGGTCAAGAGGTCGGGAGAAGGAGGAGGCTTTATGAGCTGCAAGCAGCATCTTTATAGACAGCGGTCTCATTGCATTGCCATAAACAGGGGTACGGGTCGATTTATACTTACGCTTCAAGACTGACAAAAATATATTCTAAAAAAGTTTTGCTAACATTCACATGAAGTTATGAAAGCTTTGTTTCTGAAATTGGCCGGTGTTGATTCTTTCACCTTTGTGATTGTCACCAGTTTTGAATTTTTATTGTGCTTTATTAAAGCATTAATAATTTGCAAGCAGAGCATGTGGACATAATTCAGCCATAGTGGAGTGTATTAATAGCAGCTCTATAGACCCGGGGTCCACACACACACACACACACACACACACACATGTTTGTTTTTTGTGTAAAGTGTGTTCATCCCATAGGTGTAATGGTTTTTATTCTGTAGAAACTGTATATTCTATGGCCCTTCACCAACCCTACACCTAACCCTAACCCTCACAGGAAACTTTGTGCATTTTTACTTTCTCAAAAAAACTCATTCTGTATGATTTATAAGTGTTTTGAAAAATGGGGACATGGGTTATGTCCTCATAAGTCACCCTCTCCTTGTAATACCTGTGTCATACCCATGTCATTATACAGAGTTGTGTCCTGATATGATACACACACACACACACACACACACACACACAGAGAGAGAGAGAGAGAGAGAGAGACACTGTGGGCTTTCACAGCCTCCTCACTCAACATCTCACCTCATCTCTGATAAAGACCTGCAGCGGCTCCTACAGTTCAGTCTCCTGTGTTCTGTGACCTCACAGACGCTCTACAGCATTCACTGATGGAGGTTTTGTGCTGCTTTCCTTCGCTCTACAGACATGAATAGCTGTTTGCTTTCAGGTCAAAGAGCTGTAGCTCCATTAACCACATGTAAGACTGCTGGTGACTTGCTATCTGCTACAGAACCTTGTTTTACACTTTTACATTTCATAATTTCACTGATTCCTTGGTCCATTTATGGATGAATCACAGAGAGTATTACTGAGAGCAAGTGGATCATGCTGCTTCGATTAACAGAAAAAAAGTTATAATTACTTAAATCTATGAACATACCTGATGAAAAACCAAGGCAAAAATGAGGGCTAAAATACATAATGGGGATAATGGGACACAGCCAGAGACAAATCAACAGAAGCAGTGTCTGAAATCTGAGACAGTTGTGTTCAGGTTCTGGTTTATGAAGATCCCCCTCTTAAAACTGCTTTCAGACTTTATGGCATCTTTATGACTGATGATTGAGAGCAAATTCATATAATCTTTAGCTTACTGACTGCAATGCTGGTGATTCCACTTCGAGCATCACATAATTACATATTAGATAGATTTAGGTATATATACTGAAACAGATGATGGTGTTAGGATTTTGGACTTGTTTTGTTATGCCCCCCCCCCATGTGCTTCTCTTGACCTAGTTTTCAAGTCTTTCATGCCCTAATTTGGTAGTTCCTGTTCCTATTTTGTCCCATTTGATTCAGCTATGTCCTCTTAATTACGTCATTTAGCCCGTTTCTTAAAGGGATACTCCACCGTGTTTTCATATTAAACTATGTTTTTCCCTTACCTAAGACGAGTTGATACACACCTCTCTCGTCTCAGTGCATGCACTCAATCGCTTTGGCGCGCGGTGACACTTTGAAAGCACTTAGCTTAGTCCATTCATTCAATACGGGCCAAGCAGAGAAGCTACCAAACACCTCCACGTTTTCCCTATTTAAATACAGTTACTCGCGTAGTGTAACTCGACCTAGGACGGTAACACAAAACAAAACGTTGTGCTTTTCTAAGCTTGTAAAATGGATAACTATATTGTGTGGCGGAATACCATGGCAAGTGTAATATCTTCACTAGAGGGAGCAGGGGCCGGTGAGAGGATTTTTCACGAGTGAAGATATTACTGCGCCAAGACGAAGTGCTTACAAGCACTGGAGCAGGGGGAGCGATCACTGGAAGGCCACACCAGGCAGTTCCTGGTCCTCGTGAGTCTCACCAGCGACCCAAAACACACTCTGTGCATTTTATGATGCCAGTTTGAACACAGCTTGCAGAGCACCGTCATCCGAGGAGGGTCTTCAAGCAAATTTCACTGCTTTTGTTGAGTGGACACTGGCGAGAAACGGATCAGACCCAGACGGTTCCACTACTGACCACATCTCCTCGCTGAGCCAAGTGAACGCCCAAGCCCAATGATGATGGAGAGCCCATTCCCCCCGTGCACCTGGGACTGCTGGACTTAGAGGGGGACGTAATAGACTGGGAAACAGATCTGGAGGCTGAGTTGCCCCCTCTCCACACTCCTTCATCGCTGCTGGTGCTGTCCAGCCCTCCTTCATCTCCTGTCCCCACATCCAGCCCAGACTGGGTTCCCATTTCCCAGTACAGCCAGGAGATAGAGTCTGTCCCTGAGTCTAGCCAGTAGTGGGCTTTGATCCCGGAGGGCAGCCCTGAGATCCCGGAGGCTCACGAATGCCCACCCACCGGTCTGCTCCTGCCCCTCCACCGTTATCATCTGGCAACCCCTCATGCTTGCCCTCAGCCCATCATTATTATGGTGCAAGCCCCGTGGGTCTGCCAGTCTCCATCGTCACCGGGGCTGGAGCATCCCTCCCCTCCACCTCCACCCTCCTCAGCCCATGGACCCAGTGGCTCCACCTTGGCTCCTAGCTCCCTCACCTCTACTGTTACTTGCCAGATCCCTGCCTCCATCCCTGGCCTGGTCGCCAGAGCGCTCGGCTTTTCTTAACCTGTTCCTGTTGCCCTGAATAATTTATATATATGCATTTGTATAAAATAGGAAAAGAATGATTTAGGGGTGGCAGAAGGATGGTTCACCACTGCCACCAAACATATTAATATACATTCATAAACTAAGTCAAAGCAGGTAAAAAAAAATCTTAACAGTGTCCTGAGTTTAGAACTAACTCTAACCAAACCCTAGAACAAGCTAATCAGCACGTGCAGAATCACTTAAACTCTAAAGAGGAATATGAAGCTCATAAACATTACACTGTTTTAATTTACTACGAAATATTGCTTGATTAAGAAAGCACATTTTGGGATGAAGTCAGCAGAATGAGTTTTGCTGGACTGTTGTTTCAGATTCAGTCTCTGACACCGAAAGCATTTATGGCTGTGAGGCATTTATGCTTCTGCTCTCATGAATAACCAAAAAACATCTCATGAATAAATAACAAACTGCAAAAGGGAGAGATGTTGTGGTTGTGTGTGGGGGGTGTGGGGAGACAGCAAAAACAACAAAATCACATTCATCTTTCAGGCTTGGTAAAGACAAATTTGGAAATGGGATTTATGAATAAAACATTGAGCATAATGAAGAGCAGGAGGTTATGTTGGAGCAAAGCACTTCAATATTTATGAAACCAGTCCCAGACGGCTTGTTCGCTAATATGGCAACGTTAGAGGAAAAAACACGCAGTAATGTGCTTTATTTAATATGTTTAATGCTCTTACTCACACAAAGTCTGGTGTCAAAGAAGATAAAAATATGTGTAGTTATTTTCATACATGTTTGGTCTGGTATAACACATTTAAAACAGCATTGTTTACTGTATTGTGAGCAGCTTCCACTGTGAAACACTGTGAAACTCTGGAGATGAATGTTTAACACAGCTTTTGAAGTGTGCTCAAGGTTTCAGATATGGACATAATTTCTGACTGTGATCGATCAAATTTAATTTGACTTTGGCTTCAAAAGATGCTTAACTTCATGTACAGAACAGACAACCAGCCACAAGGACATCTGACTGATCTGATGTGTTAGTTTAATATGTCCTGCTGCATACTTGATTTGAGTGTACGAGCGGGCGAGTATCAGCGGTCAGACTGATTCAGTGCATGTATTCCTCTCACAGATGGCCAGCTGGCGAGCTCTGAGGACATCATGCTTTGGTGAAGAAGAAGGTGTAGAGACAGAGAGACAAGATTCTCCTGCACACAAAAACAACTTAAGGACTGCATGTCAGAATCAATCAGTCCAGACAAAAAGTGTATCTCTGACTGCATTATCGTCTTTTCTCACACAATGTTAATGTGTCATGTGATGTGATATTTGTAGATTTAAATGCTTGTATTGATGCATGTATATTCTACAGCAGTGCAATACAAAACAAGAATATAAAACATCATTCACTAACCCTCATGTCACTTCAAGCACAAATGAAGATTTCTGATACTGCCATCATTCTGCACCTCCATTAAAATTCATTGTGCAATCCAATCCTTTAACACAAATCCAAAACCAAGTACAAAAGGACATCGTAAGAGTAATTCGTATGAATGGAGTGGTTTTATCCAAAGCTACGTCCACACGAAGCCGGGGCTTACCCCAATCCGATCTTGTTTTTTTCCTCGTCTCAAGAAAAACCTGCATCCACACGAAACCACAAAACGATGTAGTATACATGCCAGACCAGCATGTGGCGCTGCAGTTCTGACACAGAGATACAGAGATATACAGATTCGCTGTCCACAAAAAAACACAAAAAAGACACATTGTTTTCATATTTATCCACTGTGGGGCCTGGTTTAAAAAAATTGTGGTTTCACCTTCCGAAAAACACCTTTGCATGTATTCACAGAAACACGTTTCTTTGTAGACGGGGCCCACGTCTTCCGTAGAATCACTTTAATTTAGGCTGAGATTATTGTACTACTGATCTACTGCATCTACTGTTCAAACTACAGGAACGCTAATGAATTCATGATTAATAAATGAACACTGCATGACCAAGCTGACAAAACAAGCAAACATGTATATGAAGCGCTGAAGACCTGTGGCGCATCAGAGAGGATCGGCTATTCACTCGAATAGTTACAAAGACTAGACTGACTGCTAATGAACACGTCAGGTCTGCTTTGACTACTCACGGAAGATGGCACTGTTTGAGCTTGTTCTGATAGTGACAGTGTTTTCCATTCAAGTGCAGTTTTGCACAGTAACTTCACTGCAAGATTGATTTGGATTTTCATTGCAGTGAGAACTAACAGGCTGAACACACATCAAAGCAAGAGAGAAGAAGAACAGGGGAATGAAAAGCTCATAAAAAAACACTTTATCCACCTCTCTAGTTGTACATCAACTGTGAAATAACATTGTTTTTATTCCATTATTATTGCTTACACATATACAATTTAGTACATTATAATGCATATGTGCCCATGTGCACACAGTCTTAAGTATGTTTTAAAGCTGTCACCAGCAATAAGAGTCTATTTAGGTCTGGGTGATATGGCCAAAAATATTATAACAGTACAAAATATAACAATTAATTTATAACAAAACATTTAATTTTTATTTAGTCAAAGAAGATGCTGCACAACCGTACTTAAAACATGGATAAAAAAATGCATGGCCTTGTATGATTGTTATGCTGGGACACAAATGGAAGTAGTTATTTAACAAAATGTAAAGTAAACATTACAAAGCTGCTGAAGTGACTCTCAGAGCAGCTCTGGAGATAAAGTGCATATCACTGAAACAATGCAGGAAATCAATATGATTACATTTATCGCCCAGCCCTAATCTATTCCATATTCACTATTCTGCACACAGACACACACAGGAATATATACGTGACAGCATGTCAGTCTGTGCTGCTAGAGGTTTCTGGAAACGGGTTGTTATGCTGTTGGGATTCTCACGTGATCACACATCGCTCTCCTCACAAACGGGCCGTACAGCCCCCGTCTGACAGCTGACCCCAGCCCAGTCCCTCAGTGACAGCGGCCCGTCACACACGTGTGGATCACACACACACTTCTGCTGCTGAGAGCTCAAACTCAGCACAACAACACACTGCT
Source organism: Carassius gibelio (assembly GCF_023724105.1). Lineage (NCBI taxonomy): Eukaryota > Metazoa > Chordata > Actinopteri > Cypriniformes > Cyprinidae > Carassius > Carassius gibelio. Next base: position 26,590,208 of record NC_068388.1, on the reverse strand, counting down.
CTCTAATCATGATTAATAACAGGAATTACAACCAGTGTTGCCGCCTGTTCCAAATGCTCATTTTGCACATTTGGGTTTAGCCTTTAAAATAATGGTTTAATTGGCTGATTGATCTCTCTTGTAGAGCTCCAGCTGCGACGGCTGACGAGTAATCAATCAGCACAAGGCAAAATAATATTTAGCCTGCTTTTCTCTCCTCTTATCTTATTTTGTCTGAAAGACGTGAGAGTCTAACCGCCTGCGTTGATCAAATTACGGCGTGTTGTGGAATGAATAGAGAGCGAGGAAGCGTTTGTTGTTGAGAGCTCTCCCTCGGCACATGCAGATTTAATGAGCGTTTTGAGGAGGCTTCCAGGGAGCTGTTGGCAAATTACCTGCTAATTATACTGGGTCACTGCGATTCATTTAAGTAAAGGTGAAAATGAAGTGACCTTGACAACAGTTAAGAGCTAATTACAAACAAGAGCATTAAGGCAGTCTGACATCATCTGGCATCTGAAGGGACTGTAATGTGTGACTGTGACCTCACTCTCTACAGATAACATGAGGTTCAGTGATTTATTCTGGACACAGTTCATCCAGCAGATCTGAGGTCAAGCACACACAGCTCATCATTAGCTCCTTCTAACTGCATCAGCGATTGTCCAAACATCTAGTATCACTGGACACTGAAGAGGCATCCAGATCCTTAATGCTTCAATCAACCAAATATATACCCTGGTGAGAAAAACAAGTACACTTTACAAAGTATATTAAAGTGTTACATAAGTAGAGTGAACTAAATTTAATGTTTTTTTGTTGATATGTTTTGGACAGGTAATTGCATGCTATTTACAATTGAATGAAAATATATTAAATTCAAGCTGAACTTGATTAATTTAGCTGAACTTTAAGGTGCCCCCCCCCCCCCCCCCCCTCGCTCAGTACATCTTTATGTAATTTCTTAATTGCTTTTATTGGTTAAAGTTACTGCTAAATGTTCTGAGAAGCATATATGGTCATTTCTACTGAAACTTGAATGCCATGTATTATTTTTCTATTTACACGTTTGCAATTAAGTACATTTAAAATCTATTAACATGAAATTCAGTACTGAAGAACATGACATTTAAAATGTTAACAAGTGCTTTAAATGTGCTTTAGTATGTTAGTCGACAACAAAATAAGCTGTAACGCCGCACCAGCAGAGGGAGCCCTCACCTGAGTACTGACTGTGCACCGCTCCCTCTGCTTCTACAGTAATGTCCTGTTTAGACCATATTTAACACGAGTCTGAGAGTTTTCCCCTCACGAAGTATTACCAGTTTACCTGCCCTACCAAGCATTTTTCCATTGACTATTCTGACTGCCTGTTTGGGTATGATTCTGCCTGTTTTAACATTCTTGCTTCTTGGATTACTGCATTGGATTTATTGCCTGATTGGACTGATGTTTGTGTTTGACCCATTCGCCTGCCTACTCATCTCTGCCTTTTTGATTCCGCTTGTGTATGTTGAAAGATCAGAATGCCATTATGGTACTGACTCTCTGCCTGGTTTAACGACTCTGTCTCGAAGATCTTTCCCTAATAAACGTCTGCAAATGGATTCTAATACTGCCTCAGCTTCCTTGTTACAGAATACTTTGCCTCAACTGAATCCAGCGGAAGTTACGAACTGAGGTATTAAAGGGTTACCAAGATCAGTTGGCTAAACTCCAGTCCGTCAATGAGCACCTGAGTAACTACATCCAGTCTCTTCCATCAACCATGCCGAAGGTGGTGTTTTGCATTACCTGATAAATTCGATGGATCTGCGGATCAATGTATAGAGGCTTTGTTCGGCAAGTAAAGATTTACTTTGATAACCAGGAAGACAAATTTAACTCTGACAAGAAGTGTGCTTTCATGATGACTTTGTTATCTGGCAAGGCAATCGACTTGGCTGCGGCTGTTTGGGAAACGGAAATTTGATTACAAAGATTGCTTGATTACTTCATTCAAAAACTGCAAGAAGTGTTTGAATATCCCGCAGTGGGCAAGGATATATCAACCCAGCTTCTGAAATTATCACAAGGTAACAGTACAGCCGCTGAGTACGCCATCTTGTTTAAACCCTTGCTGCTCAGAGTGAATGGAATGATGTTTCTTTAAAAGCTGTTTCTCAGAAGAGTCTCTACATTGACTTACAGGCAGAGTTAATTTGTAAAGGAGGAAACTTATCATTTTTGGACTTTGTATTTGATATAAAAATACATGAAATGAGTCCTGGAGCAGTCTAGAAAAGTAATGGGTTGAAAGCCACATGTCTCATGAGTTTCTATTTCAAATCTGAATAAGATATCATGAAAAATGAGACTCCTGCAAATATTTTTCTGAGACTATGTCTAGACCCCCCACCCCCCAAATATAAGAAAATATATTTCCCAATAGTATTGAAGGCTTCTACAAACTATTTAGTCAGTAAACATACCACTGCATAGTTTTTTTTTTCAATTATAAAACACTAGACAGAAACTTCACTAGACAGACATCATATAAGTGATTTATTTGAGCACGTACACTTTGATAGCCGTAATCCTGCAGTAATAGCGAGCTGATTTGGGCTGGTTTGCACTCAAACAGATGGTAATCATGCAGATATATTCACATTCAACATAAAACACACTCTCACTTATATAAAAACTGTTGAAAAATAAAACAAACAAAGAAAAAGGCGATCGCTATAAGTTCTGCCTCCATCAGCTGCCAGGTGCGTCAGAGCACGTCACGACCCGTCAGGAGGGAGCGCCAAAATTAAAGTATACAATACTTATCTTTCATTCACTCTTTTTTCCAGTGGATCGTCTCATTCTGTTTGTGATACTGTATGCTGCAAGACACAGTTTCCGACCATGAGTTATTCCATAACGGACACAAACAGTTCTGTCGCTGAAGAACTGAAATGTAAACAAAGGAATTATGATCCATATTACAACGTTATTGCTTTGTTGGACTAAACGTACTCCATGAGATGTTGTTCAGTGGACCCTTACCTTTCTAACTAAACCGGGATTTACAGCTGTGGATGTTTATGACTCATTATTACGACGGATCTGGTATGTACAGCATTTCCATTGTTCATGTTTGTATGTGTACTGCTTACACAAATGTAGCAAATACAGTCTTTATAAGCTTTCCATTGAAAAACAGCGATCTTTCGTCGATGCTTGAGGCTTAGATCTTTATAATGATATATAGTTTGTCAAGATTAAACTTGTCCCCTTTCATTTAATCTATTTATAAACAATGACACGTGCAAGTTTATGGGTTTTCGGGATGAGGGCGTCGGGGTGCTGGCTAAGAGGTTAATACAAACCTGATTCCAAAAAAGTTGGGGCACTGTACAAATTGTGATTAAAAACAGAATGCAATGATGTGGAAGTTTCAAATTGCAATATTTTATTCAGAATACAACATAGATGACATATCAAATGTTTAAACTGAGAAAATGAATCATTCTAAGGGAAAAATTTAATTTCATGGCATCAAAACATCTCAAAAAAGTTGGGACAAGGCGATGTTTACCACTGTGTGGCATCCCCTCTTCTTTTTATAACAGTCTGCAAATGTCTGGGGACTGAGGAGACAAGCTGCTCAAGTTTAGGAATAGGAATGTTGTCCCATTCTTGTCTAATACAGGCTTCTATTGGGGAAGTCGTGGCCTAATGGTTAGAGGGTTGGACTCCCAATCGAAGGGTTGTGGGTTCTAGTCTCGGGCCGGACGGAATTGTGGGTGGGGGTAGTGCATGAACAGCTCTCTCTCCAGCTTCAATACCACGACTTAGGTGCCCTTGAGCAAGGCATCGAACCCCCAACTGCTCCCCGGGCGCCGCAGCATAAATGGCTGCCCACTGCTCCGGGTGTGTGCTCACAGTGTGTGTGTGTGTGTGTTCACTGCTCTGTGTGTGTGCATTTCGGATGGGTTAAATGCAGAGCACAAATTCTGAGTATGGGTCACCATACTTGGCTGAATGTCACTTCACTTTCTAGTTGCTCAACTGTCTTAGGTCTTCTTTGTAACATGTTCCTCTTTATGATGCACCAAATGTTTTCTATGGGTGAAATATCTGGACTGCAGGCTGGTCATTTCAGTACCCGGATCCTTCTTCTACAAAGCCATGATGTTGTAATTGATGCAGTATGTGGTCTGGCATTGTCATGTTGGAAAATGCAAGGTCTTCCCTGAAAGAGAAGACGTCTGGAGGGGGGCATACGTTGTTCTAGAACTTGGATATATCGTTCAGCATTGATGACGCATTTCCAGATGTGTAAGCTGCTCATGCCACACACCTGAGCCCATGTTGTGATCTCCATTACAGTATCATTCCTGTATGTGATGCAGTGCGTCTATGAGCCAAAGATCCCAGGCATCCAATATGGTTTTCTGGCCTTGACCCTTACACATAGAGATTGTTCCAGATTCTCTGAATCTTTGGATGATATTATGCACTGTAGATGATGATAACTTCAAACTCTTTGCAATTTTTCTCTGACAAACTCCTTTCTTATATTGCTCCACTATTTTTCTCTGCAGCATTGGAAGAATTGGTGATCCTCTGCCCATCTTGACTTCTGATAGACACTGTCACTCTGAGAGGCTAGTTTATACACAATCATGTTGCCAATTGACCTAATAAGTGGCAAATTGGTCCTCCAACTGTTCCTTATATGTACATTTAACATGTCCGGCCTCTTATTGCTACCTGTCCCAACTCTTTTAGAATGTGTAGCTCTCATGAAATCCAAAATGAGCCAAGTTTTGGCATGACATTTCAAAATGTTTCCCTTTCAACATTTGATATCTTATCTATGTTGTTATATCTTGTTATGATGACTTGGGAGGTCTTTAATAAAACTTTACCACCTCACCACCCCTGGGACTGTACAATTGACCTACTCCCCAATGCAATGCTTCCCAAGAGTAGAATTTACCCTTTGTCCAGAACTGAAACCCAAGCTATGAAGCAATATATCAAAGAGGTCTTAAGCTCAGGATTCATTTGGCCTTTCAAGTCTCCAGCTGCAGCAGGGTTTTTCTTTGTCGAAAAGAACGATGGAGGATTAAGGCCTTGTATTGATTATAGAGGACTTAATAATGTCACAGTCAAGTTCTGATACCCCCTGCAATTGGTTCCTTCCTACCTCACCACTAGGGGGCACTATGAGTATCAGGTCATACCGTATGGACTTGCTAATGCTCCAGCTGTATTCCAGTCATTCATCAATGAGATTTTCCAAGACCTCTTGAATCAGTATGTAATAGCCTACGTTGCAGACATCTTGATTTACTCTAATTCTGAGAAGGATTTACTCTAATTCTGCCCAATCCAAGACCCCCAACGAGTTACCTTCAGGATTCCTCCAACCTCTGCCCATCCCACAACGTCAATGGTCCAATCTCTCCATTGACTTCATCACAGACCTACCTTTGTCCAATGGCTTTACTGCTGTTCTAGTCATCATAGACCTTTTCTCAAATTCATGTCGTCTGGTGCTATTAAAAGGACTCCCCACAGCCATGGAAACATATTCCATTAATATTATATAACATGCAAGTACACTATTAAAAATATTTAATTTTAGTATTTGAATTGCTTATTCAATACAAATAAGTGGTCTTCTTTTTCACAAAGGACTGCATACCATCTGTATATCATTTAGGCAAATATTTATGTATCATGCAGGTAATGCCACAGTTGGTGTCTGTGAGATTCACAGGCTACGGCTGACAGTTAAATAAATGTTCGGTGGTTCTCGAGCTCGTTGTGTTTGAGCTTCCACATTTAAACAATGGAAACTATCTTTGCATCGTTTGTTTTTTCAAACTGTCCTTATCCATCTTTGTCATTCTTTACTACTTCAGCCAATCATTTTATCACCCCAGTTCACTCACATTACATCTGGAATTGGTTTGTTTAGATAAAGACATTATATACGATTGACTCTTTCCAGGAAAGGAAAATAACAATAAGCAAAGAGAACATAGCTGTTGTGTATGTTCCAGAAACACAGGCTGCCCTGAACAGATGGTCCATCACAAACAGCCCGAACTCCATTCCACCACAATTAATCGTAATAACAGAAATGCCTAAACACTGCTCGCATCAGAAGCAGCGGCGCTTTATTCCCAGCATGCTTTCATGGCAGGGTTATGAATGAAGGCTGAACACTTGGCCATGGACACTCAGAAACCATGCTCTCTGTCCACCTGACATAAACTCTCAAAGTGACAAACGGCAGGAAGACACGAACACACGCGTGTGCACAGGACAAGGCTCCTCTGACCCGTGGCCTCGCCATCAGAGATTTGTTAGTGGCATGCCTGACAAGGACTGGAAGACCGTGAAGTATGGCAGCGGACGGCCACATCATGAATCCTGAAAATCGGCTCTTAAATTAGGGTTTGGCTCTGACAGAAGAGCAGAATAATGGGCAGGGTAGACGAAGGTGCTGTCTCCATCTGTTTGCTTGTTCTCTGAGCTATAGTAAACCGCAAACATACACCTCACCACTATTAGCAATGATTGTTCACCTCCATATGAACTGGCAAATCGACATATTTACCCTTGAGATTAAAGTGTAATGTATGTGTGTATCTGCACAATCAGACAAGAAGCATTAAATATGCTTTACTTTGCCTTTGTGTGGAGTTTAAAGCACAAACCAAGACATCTCTGAGCAGTCTGTCATTATACTGAGTACACTAATTCCTGCACATATTCTTTCATGTTCAAGTGTGTTGAGAGAAAGAACCGGGATCATGCAGTGCAGCAGGTTCAATCCTGCTAATTTCTTCAGGAAATCTTATTAAAGTCAAAATGCATTGGAGATATTTTGTTACTATCCAACAGATTTTGAAAAAAATTTAGCGTCCCAATCATCGACAGGCATATAAGCACAGACAGCGTTCTGACAATTTTGGAATTTCAGTGAAATAAATGCAGTTTGAAAGCTACTTATAATATTTAAATATACATGTAACAGCAATGAATGTAAAAAACAGCAAAAACAAATAAAATGTTAATGGCAGCTTTACTAGGAAACTAGCCATCAAAATGATCTCAAGGTTTCCCAGTCATAGATATAACTTAGACGGCAGTTCATGCCCAATTTCTGACTAGGAAAGGCAGCATGAATATTCACACCTGACCTCATTCTTGAATCTGCACTGAGAATTTAAAGAGTGACATCTAGATGTGTGGAGGAAAAGGCCTGCATTTCTCTGATTAGAGCATGATTTTTCTGAGAAACGGTGTGGACTTCTGTTGATCTGAAACTTGCATGCATGTTTATTGCAAACCTACATCAGAGAGTTTTTTTTTTTTTTTTTTTTTTTGGAAGCGTGGCATGTTTTATTCAAACACAACAATCTCTCAGGTGAAACAGAGATTTCCTCATGCCTGAAATAGAGTGGAGCAGTTTGCATGAGCTGTAGGTGTTGAATGCATGACTCACATGAAGTTGACGCAGCCGGTGCCGGGTGGAGGAGCGATCCAGATGAAGCTGAGGCTGGTGGAGGGCAGGTGACTGACGTGAGACGCCACCACACTGCACACAAACTGAGTCCCGAACTGTCTGTCTGACATCACCCCTGAGAAAGACACACAATGATAACAATATCCGACATGTGAGCTCATCGTTTGTGAGATAAAACCACCAATTTTTTGTGGAAATCGACATAATCCAAGCGGTTTGCCAGCAACATGGAAACAAAGAAGTTCGGAAAAAAATCAGATTTTTTTGCATATGCATTTATTGTCCAGATGGGTTTTTGAAAGTTTTGAAAGAAAAAATTCAAACACTTTATCTTTCCCATAGGGCAATTCACAAGGTCACGTAGAGTAACATACACAATCTACATAAGAGACATCACGCATAATGTGCACAATGAAAGTTTTAAATATAATCTGCTACAGGCAGATGCCTAAAACTAAAAAGTCCAAAACATGTCTGAATAAAATCCAAATATATAGCAGTCTCCTCCATTGCTGAGTTTTTCTTCTGTGACAGAGGAGCTTTGCACCGTGACTCGACAGGGCGCTTCTTTGGATTGATGCACCTCCAGTTTTCCTGCATCTGTTTTGAAAGCCTTGTCACATATGTAGATACGCCTGCATCGTTACCAATGCAACCCATACAGAAAGACTGGTCATCTCTGGACACACAAACCAGATTTGATCACATGCCATTAATAGTGCAAACAATCTGCCTGGAAAAATATGATTTACCTGCAATCTGAACGTTTTTCACTCTTCAGAAAGTCAATTACAAATTCATACTGGCTATGCCTTTGCATTCTACTTTAAGTAATGGGGTTGTTAATTCATTGTTATTAATTGTTAATTCCTTTATTCTGCACTTTAAATTGGATTGCAACCCAAAAAATCATATACACCAGCTTCAAATGGCGTGCAGATAAATTATAAATGTTACAGCATTATTAAAGAAACAAATTCGTCACATTCTAGCAAATCACTGCCCCATTAATGCTCATTAATCAGATTGTGCTTCTATTTTTTTGCTGGTTTATAAGACATGATAGACAGAGGACAGAGAATCGACAGCGAATGTTTGTGGCTAATTATAGCTGCCAAAATGTCACAATTATGTTTCTGTCTTTGTTTCAGACCCGAATCACTGTTTTACAAAACACCCTCAATAAAATAACATTAAAACTCAGAAGTTTGTATTTCTCCAGTTCTTCATGTTTAGTGAGGATGGAAGTGTCAGTGTTAACAGGCCTCCAGTGGGCTGATATCATCACTCAGTGTTTCCATTTCATTTATGATGTCCAGAGTAAACTTCTCTCACAGGACTGAAATAATGGTACCAGTCAAAGCCATAAACAATGTGTGCATTTCCTTTCACATGCAGATAGAAAACTAGAGAGCCGTCGGCGTGATTAATGACAGCTGAGCGACCTGCGATCTCCCACGGCCACCCACACTCGAGCTGAATAAAGTCCTCTGCACTCGCTTCACACACGCTCACGCGCACACACACACACACACACACACACACACACATACTGGTTTTTGTGGTTTAGCAGTACTCTGATGGCCAAACCAGTTGGATGGTGGTTTAAGGGGACACCCCTTTCCCGGTGTCCTACAGAGATGATAAAACTATCAAAAATTTTGTTTTACTCTGCAGAACACAAATATCACTTTGGATTTTCTTTACACACAATAGAATGGATAATATGACAATATGATATTTTGGTGGTACACAAGGACTGTCACGCCCCTCCTATAATGTTCCCGCCCATTACATAATTGGGATTTATAGGGTCAGATTGATTTAGGAGGACACTCGTTTTACAATACACAAAACATGTCAGTTTTCTGGATTACAGGGACAATGTGTTTTACAGGTACTTGACCCCATACACAACACACATACATGTCCCTATGCTGCATTACCAAGACTGAGGTGGTTAAAGAGTACCGGATCTTTAACACAATACACAACTGCACATCGTCCAACATTACAGGGACAAATGTGATTTACTGGAACCTGATCGTACACAACACACAGACAGGATCTTTAACACAATACAAAACATTACAGACACCAATGTGTTTTAGAAGTACTTTAATAATGACTTAAATTTGTGACATAAAAACAAATAAACAAAAAACGTAAAATTCGCCAATTATTAAAATGGGTAATCTTTCTATAAAAAAAGGAATGCCACACAAATCAAAACAAACAACAAATAATTAAGTCTAATTTACCAACTTAAAAAAAAAACTATAAATCAAAAGCCATGCCTCATGTTGTAAGTACCTCACTAAATGTTAGGGATGCACTGTTGACCGGCCATAAATCGGAACCGGATGGTTTTTGCTTAAAAATACACGATCGGCCGATTTTTCCGTAAGTGCGCCCGCTTGCACAGACTACATTGTAATCATTCGCTATCATGTCATTTGTGTGGAAGTATTTCAAAATCTGTGTGCTGGACACGGGCAACACGAGCTACACATCTGAGGAATAGACAGCAGGAAGCGAACAGCCGCTGGTGTACTGCTGCACAAATAAAAGCCTTTCCTGTGCTCACTGAAGCTGCTCGAGCGTATCGTACCTTTCCGTGCCCTGCACAAGCGAAGACAGTGAAGGATCAACTTCTTGCAAGCTGGATTAGAAACGACACAGATTAAACTGTGACAAAACTGAAATGTTTTTTTTTTGTAAAGTAGAACTTGCAATTTGACTTAATTTGATTTAAAAATCACCTGCTGAAGCACACTGAAAAAAGGGTTTCATTCATCCAATTAAAATATTTTTGGGTAAGGATTCACAATTTTATTTTTTAACTTGAGAATAGTTCTTTATTTTTCATTGACTCAAGTAAAAAAAAATATATAGATGTGAATCATTACCCTATTTTATTTATTTTTTTAATTGGATGAATGAACCACTTTGCATCTGTGCTTTATTCGCACCAACATTATTTGATTTTAACATTTTGGAATAATATTTATATAGCATACTTTTATTTAGTCTCATTGGTAAAGACCTTGTTTTAAATTTAAAACCAAATTTTAAAACTAAAATACTATATGCTGATTAAGAAACCTCTTATTGAATGTGTGTTGATTGTGTTGTTTGGACTGTAGAACTATGCAGTTATTGCCTTTAATTTCACATGGTTACAGTTAATCTTTTAATTTAAGGCCAGTTCTATGTAGTTTCAACCCAATCCAAAAACAAAAGCTAAATGCTGATGTCTGTAGCATCCATGTTTGTATTGAATGTAGGCTACTTACTGTGCAGTTATTGCCATTAATTTCAGATGGTTACAGTTATTGTTTTCAATAGCCAAAAGCCAGTTTGGCCTATTAAATACCAAATAAACATCTTGTTTATGCATACTTTCCTTTCTTGTTTGTTGCTTAAAAAAAATAATATAATAATAATCGGAAATCTGTATCGGAATCGGCCAGTTTGCTTGTAAAAATAAATAAATATCGGTATCGTCTATGAAAAATCATGATCAGTGCATCCCTACTAAACACACAGTAAACATGAGATTAACTCTGAGCACACAATAGATGCTGCAGATGTGTAGAGAAACTGATTTATCTGTAAAGGAATCGTTCACTTCCAGAATGAAAAGTTTTTGACAAACTAACAATTGAACTTGTTTTCTACATGGAGATATTTGTATGAACTGCTGCTATAACAGTTTTGCACTACTGGAAATAAAAACAACAACCAAAGTGCTCATGATAATAGAATGGCATCAAGACACAGGATGTACTGTAACATCACTTGCTTTGGGTTTTCCTTTTTAAGATAATTCCTCGATTTCTTACAAAATCCTGTATGTTCTGTGCACTGCATCTCACCAAAACAGGATCCTCAGCAGTTTTACACTGCTGGTTTTCAGTCAGTGTGGCCAGATTTCCTTTAGCTCTGTGGTCCTCAAAATGTTTGATTACAGCTGTAACTTCAGCGTTTGACCAGGACACCTTCTGCCCTCTCCGTGGGTTTTCAGTTTCTGCCTCACTCTCACTCTCTGTACAGAAGAATACACACTTTAGTGAGTTGTAACTCTACGAGAGCTCATGTACTTACATTGATGGTGCTATTGCAATTTAAACCTTTGGTATCTTCAGGAAGTTCAGTGGTGCTCTCAATGGGCATCTTCTGAACACCTGCAGACAAACAGTCATATAATGATCAGGAAACTCAGAAGTAACTCAAACAGAAAAGACATATATATACAGTATATATATTCTAAAGGAATTGGCCTGTTAAACGTTTATTTTTGAAACAGTCATTTATCAGTTTTTTGCCTAAACACTAAGTATCAACATATTGGTATAGCCAGATAATACACCAATACAAAACTGATGCATCCCTAATTTGAGTAATATTCTGTTAGTAATGCTGGATTAATACAATATAAGGTAACACTTTAGAATAGGGAACACTTATGAACTATTAACTACAACTTTTCCCTCAATAAATTCCTAATTTGCTGCTTATTATTAGTAAATAAGGCAGTTGTTACATTAATGTATTGGGTAAGATTAGGAATGTAGAATAAGGTCATTTAAAATAAGGCATTAATAAGTGCTTAATTACTACTAATAATAATAATATGCACGCTAATAAGACAATACAGTGGTGTGAAAAAGTGTTGGTTCCTTATTTTTTTGCATGTTTATCACACTTTAATGTTTTGGATCATCGAACAAATTTAAACATTAGTCAAGGAAAACCAGTGAACACAACATGCAGTTTTTAAATGAAGGTTTTTATTATTAAGAGAAAACAAAAGTCAAAACTACATGGCCCTGTGTGAAGAAGTGTTTGCCCCTAAACCTAATAATTGGTTGGGCCACCCTTAGCGGCAACAACTGCAATCAAGTGTTTGTGATAACTTTCAATGAGTCTGTTACAGCGCTGTGGAGGAATTTTGGTCGACTCATCTAAGCAGAATTGTAATTCAGCCACACTGGAGGGTTTTCAAGCATGAACAGACTTTTTAAGGTCATGTCACAGCATCTCAGTAGGATTCAGGTCTGGACTTTGACTAGGCCACTCCAAAGTCTTCATTTTGTTTTTCTTCAGCCATTCAGAGGTGAACTTGCTGGTGGGTTTTGCATCATTGTCCTGCTGCAGAACCCAAGTTTGCTTCAGCTTAAAGTCACGGACAGATGGCCGGACATTCTCCTTCAGGATTTTTTGGTAAACAGCAGAATTCCATTTATCACAGCAAGTCTTCCAGGTCCAGAAGCAGACCATCACACTACCACCACCATATTGTACTGTTGGCATGATGTTCTTTTTCTGAAATGCGGTGTTACTTTTACGCCAGACATTACGGGACACACAACTTTTGTCTCGTCAGTCCACAGAGTATTTTCCCAAAAGTCTTGGGGATCATCAATATTTTTTCTGGCAAAACTGAGACGAGCCTTTAGTCTTTGTCTTGGAAATCTGCCATGCAGACCATTTTTGCCCAGTCTCTTTCTTATGGTGGAGTCATGAACACTGACCTTAACTGAGGCAAGTGAGGCCTGCAGTTCTCTGAATGTTGTTGTGGGGTCTTTTGTGACCTCTTGGATGAGTCGTCACTGTGCTCTTGGGGTAATTTTGGTCAGCCAGCCACTCCTGGGAAGGTTCTCCAGTGCTGTTCCACAAATTTAGCACAGTGGCTAGATGAACAAATAACCAGACGCCACCTGATTCTAATATTCCATCATTTAATAGTAATGACTTTATGAATTTCTTCACTGATAAAATAGATAACATTAGAAATACAATAACAAATGTAAATTTTACAGCGTCTAATACTTCAGTTTCATCCATCGCACCCAAATATAAACTGCAGTGCTTTACAACTATAGGACAGGAAGAGCTAAATAAACTTGTCACTGTATCTAAACCAAAAACATGTTTATTAGATCCTGTACCCACTAAATTACTGGAAGAGTAGGCGAAAAAACGCTTCTCAATATTATTAACTCATCGTTATCTTTAGGTCACATCCCAAAACAATTTAAGATGGTGGTTATTAAGCCTCTTATTAAGAAACCACAACTAGATCCTAGTGAACTGGCAAATTATTTCAAAATCTATTTAAACTATTTCAAATCTTCCATTTATGTCTAAAATTTTAGAAAAAGTTTTGTCTGCTCAATTGAGCTCCTTCCTGCAAAAAAAAAAAAAGATCTGTATGAAGAATTTCAGTCAGGTTTTAGGCCCCACCATAGCACAGAAACTGCACTTGTTAAAATTACAAATGACCTGCTCCTTGCGTCAGATCAAGGCTGCATCTCATTTCTGGTCTTACTTGATCTTAGTGCTGCGTTCGACACCATAGATCATGACATACTCATAGATCGATTACAAAACTATACAGGTATTCAAGGGCAGGCTCTAAGATGGTTTAGATCCTACCTGTCCGATCGCTACCATTTTGTTTATTTAAATGGGGTGTTTATCATCTCATTTATCATCAGTAAAATATGGAGTGCCACAAGGATCCGTCCTAGGTCACCTTCTATTTCCAATATACATGTTGCCCCTTGGTAATATTATTAGAAAATATGGGATTAGTTTCCACTGTTATGCTGATGATACTCAGCTATATATCTCAACGAGATCAGATGAAACTTCCCAATTATCTAAGCTAACAGAGTGTGTTAAAAATGTAAAAGATTGGATGACCAATAATTTTCTCCTATTAAATTCGGATAAGACAGAGATATTAATTATTGGACCAAAAAACACTACACAGAATCTTGTAGATTACAATCTGCAACTAGACGGATGTACTGTTACTACTTCTACAGTCAGAAATCTGGGTGTTATATTAGACAGCAATTTGTCTTTTGAAAATCATATTTCCCATGTTACAAACTGCATTCTTCCATCTTAGAAACATTGCCAAGCTACGAAACATGTTATCTGTTTCTGATGCAGAAAAGCTAGTTCATGCATTCATGACCTCTAGACTGGACTATTGTAATGCACTTCTAGGTGGTTGTCCTGCTTCTTCAATAAACAAGCTACAGGTAGTCCAAAATACAGCAGCTAGAGTCCTTACCAGGTCAAGAAAATATGATCATATTACCCCAATTTTACAGTCTCTGCACTGGCTACCTATTAAGTTCCGTATCAGTTACAAATTATCATTACTTACCTATAAGACCCTAAATGGTTTAGCTCCAGCGTACCTAACTAGCCTTCACACTACAATCCATCACGCACCCTAAGGTCACAAAACACTGGACTTTTGGTAGTTCCTAGGATAGCAAAAACCACTAAGACTTCTTCACACAGGGCCATGTAGTTTTGGATTTTGTTTTCCCTTAATAATAAAAACCTTCATTTAAAGACAGAATGTTGTGTTTACTTTTATGTTAGTTACCTTTGACTAATATTTAAATTTGTTTGATGATCTGAAACATTAAAGTGTGACAAACATGCAAAAAAATAAATCCGGAAGGGGTCCAACACTTTTTCACACCACTGTAGTTTAGAGACCCTAAAATAAAGCGTTACCCAATAATATTTTTAACTTTTATTATTTTTAAAAAACACTTAGCTGACACATACCAGCATTACTGGAGTCTCCCGCAGCTCCAGCAAGAGCCTCATCATCAGAATCACTTTCTTCAGGATCAGCGTCATCAGAATCTGTCATGTTGATCTCATCTTCAATGAAAAATAAAACTCAGAACATGAAAAACATCTGCATTCAGAAGTCAAACACAATCACACACTATTTATAAACCATTCCTAAAGACACTACATTCTACAGTGAACACAAGACATATTTCAGAGAAGAGTTGCCTTAAACATTCCTGTGAGTTTAAAAGACCCGCTGTGCTACGCATGCTAGGATGGACGTACCTTCAATCTCAATGTTCTCCTAAAACATACATGTGATACTTTATTAAGAGCTACACTGTCTTTCAATAATAACTTAATGTATTTTAATGACAGGGAAGTTGTGGTCATTTAGTTAATAAGATCATTTCAAATCATAAAAGAACATTTACGTTACAGACCTTAAAAGGTACTGGTCAATATATTACTACAAATCTGTATTTAGAGGAGGGGTGTCCAGACTCTGTCCTGGAGGGCCGGTGTCCAGCAGAGTTTAGCTCCAACCCCAGACACACCTGAAGCAGATAATACTAGAAACCTCCAGGCAGGTGTGTGTAGACAAGCTGGAGCTAAACTCTGCGGGACACTAGCCCTCCAGGACCAAGTCTGGACACTCCTGATTCAGACATCGACTAATATTACTGAAATTGAAAACACGTCATTAAATTACATACATTTGGTAACAGCTAAGTATATCACAGCCCATGAAGACATCAGACTTCAGAGCATTCACTGTTGCACTGAAATAACAGTTCATCTAAAACATGTGAATACCTCCTTAACTCCTTCAGCGGGGACAAAAAAGCTCTGCTCCTCATTCAACACATGCTCTTTGACAGGTGACATCTGAAAACAATGAAAAAAGCAAGGCTCATGTAGAGACGATTTCTTACAACATCAATCTAACATTTCATAAAATATGCAATGCACATTTAATTACCTTCTCAACACAGTCCTGATCATCCAATAGTAACCGGTCCTTCTTCAGAGTCACCTGAAATTAAGGAAACAGAAATAAAAAAAATAAACATTCTACTGCAGACAAAGGATTCAGGGACTGTACAAATTGATAATGCACATATACTGGAGTCCATAAACACTGACTGATCACTGACACATGAAATCAAAAAATCAAATTTAAATTAAATCAATCAATCAATCAGTCGCAGAACCTTCTCTACGTCTGTGTCTTCTGACTGGGACAGAGTATTGACTTCAAGAGTGGACGGTTCAACCACAATATAGAAAAGAACATCAAATTAGATATCTGTGACAATAAATGAGTGCATAAAATACTGATTTAAAACATTAAATTATTTTATAATCTTGCTTCTATCAATGTAATTTATAAGATTACAATATTTCAAACCAATATTTAAATTTTCAAGTGTTACCCAAGTTAATGTTCATGACTTTGTAAGTATTACATTACATGCATGTATACTGAAGTATGTCAGGTTGTGTGTATGTGTTTACACCTGTGCTACGAGGACCCTGTTCTATGAGGGCCATCATAAGAACATGGTCTTGACTTGACTGAAGAGTCTCAGTGTGTTATTAGTTTGAAAAAAGTCTGGTCTATTTGTAACCTTGTTATTACCGGGACATTGGTAACTAGACAAATGTGGACAGCTTATTTCAAGCATTTCTGTGTATGAGAAAAACTGGTGATTTGAGACACAGTGTCTGTGTTAGTTATACAGCATGAAACCAAGACTCACTTTTAACATCCACAATAATGCAGCAAACAATGTCTCTTAGAAACACATGTGGACAACGTAATCTGTTCTACTCTTTTAAGGACTAACACAATTATTTCAAGAACTTCTTGGATACCTTTATAGCTGCTGTGCCCTGTTCAGAGTTCTTTAGGTTCTTTAGACACTGATTCTACTCAGTTATCATTTGAAAATACTGAAAGTTTTGAATAAATAATATGCAATCTTGGAGAATGTTATTTAAATAAAAAAGCCAAAATAATAATAATAATAATAATAATAATAATAATAATAATAATGATGATGATGATGATGATGATGATGATGACACAAATATGATAAAACTGCAGAATACAGTAGTATAATGCCTGACAGTAAATTTCAAACAAGGGGAACGACTTTTTACCAACTTATATTACAATATACTTAATCTAAAGGTAACAATTAGACATTTTGAATATCACATGGCCACAATGAGATGTGAATGATCCATATTTAGCCTAATATTTCACATTCACACAGCCCAATGTCATGGTGATAACTAGGGTCTTCAAATACCAGGCTTTTGTCAAACAAACGCCACACTGAAGGTGTTTCTCAATGTCAAGGATACTTCCTTAGCAGGACTGGTCCTTCCAAGTCACTTCCTTCAGAGGCTAGGTGAGGCTCCTCTTTAGCATTCGGAGAACACGTAAATGGAACAGGCTAGCAAATGCACGTCATTGCGTCAGTGAAAAGGTCAGTTTGAAGAACGCTGTGGTATAATGGTATAATATTAACGTTAAATTACTTTGGACAACTTAACTAGTTATTTATAAAAGAAATGCCGGTGACGCAACCAAGCTAACAATTGTTAAATGACAGGTCCGGTTCAGTTAGGCATCAATAACGTAATTTGTATTTGTATAAATTACAATCTTAATATGGTAGTAATTTGTACTGGCAAACTTTACTTATATTTACTACAGTTATAACAAATGTTTGGTAACGTAAATAAAAACCGTTAACACTCCGACTCTAGGATTGTGGGTGATTTGAGAGCGCGAAGGATTCACATATGCATCCTTTCCTGTGTATGGGATATTCTTCGAACGAAGGACTCAGTCCTTGGTTGAAATTCCGAGGATCCTCGACATTGGAACAGTCCTTCGACGGATGTCGATGACGTAGCATCCTCGAAATTCTGGCTTCCGAGGATCCTTCCTTGACATTGAGAAACGCCTTGAGATTCTCATATGTTCTTATGATGGTCCTCATAAAACAGGGTCCTCGTAACACGGGTGTAAACACACACACAAGACCATGTTCTCATGATGGTCCTCATAAAACAGCGTCCTCGTAACACAGGTGTAAACATAGTCTTGATGTCACATTGTGTGTATGTTTACACCCGTGTTACGAGGACCCTGTTGTATGAGGACCATCATAAGAACATAGTCTTGATGTCACATTATGTGTATGTTCTTATGATGGTCCTCATAAAACAGGGTCCTCGTAACACGGGTGTAAACGAGACACTTTAAAACAACAGAGAGGTGAAACCATCACAGAGAACCACACGTCATCAACCAGAGACAGATTTAGTACACAAGACATTTTAAAGGCATAGGAAGAAAATCCTGTCATCATTTACAAACCATCAAATGGTTAGTAATGTCTTATTTTGCCCAACAAAAGATATACAGGACTGAGACAACTTAATGGTGACTATATGATGACAAAATAAATCAACTCACCTTTAAGATCAGTGATGAACCTGCCCTTGAGCCCATTCTGGTCTTTCTGTTGAAGTGAACACTGTATGGCCTCAGCTTTCTCCTTCGCCTCGCACCTTCAGCCATCCTCTGTGTCTGCTTTAATAACAATAAGAACTGTTGGCCTCCATCTGACAATATTACGTTTGTTTGTTTTCAACTTAATATGCAAACGAATAATGACAGTTCTGCTGAACAGAATATATGCGTAATATGATGTATTCTGTATATCTGTATTCTACAAAGCACTATACAAATAAAGGTGATTTTACTTATTATATACAGTAAGTATTGGGAAGTGAAAAGAGCACATCTCTGTGTTTATTAATTAAACCAAGCTGAACAGTAATAATATTAAACATAACTGCCCCTCCCCTTCACAGACTGTAGCCATGACAACAGATTATTATGATGGCTAGACTGTTCTATTACATTTACAGTTATACTGTGAACGAAAAGAAGTTAAACTGACAAGCATTGTTGATTCTTGTTTGATGTTACTCTTAATAGAGGACACTTAGTGTAAACACGCTAGCGCCATTAGCATCACGCGCTAGCTGCTTTCTAAAGAGCACTGAAGACACTCACGAACAAGCCAAACTGAGCCACAAACTCTCAGAGAAACGATTTAACAGCAGTATTACTCACCTTCCATATAATAGTTGTCTCCAACAGCTTCACACCGCAGATGTCTTCACTTCAGGTGCACAGATTGCGTCCGGTCCAATCAGGAAGTTACAAACCGACACCCTTGCCTCGCTGATTAGAGCACGAGTATACGGGATTTATAATAATACTACTACTACTACTACTAATAATAATAATAATAATAATAATAATAATATATTTAAATAACCATCTATGAAACGTTACATTAATAGCGTTACATCAATATACTGATATTAAACTGAGTAATTACAGCTTTGAAGTCACATTCATACTTTATATGATGATATTTAAGGAATATATTTAATTGCACGATCATTATGCATTTATATAATCATATACAATCGATAAAGTATAGCAAAAAAGTGTTTAAATAATTACCAAACTGCATTAACTTACTTGTACGGAGCTATTAGCGGCAGAATGTAGCCCCGCCCACCGCCGCCATTTTGTTTTCGCGATTTCCCGCCCTCCGGTGCCGATCTAGCCAATCAGCGGCCTCCAAACTTACACAAGTGTAAAATATGCAAATTTTCGATGACGCGGATGCAGTACCGGGTCCGGGCTGCAGGGGCGCACTCCCGAGTTCAGAGGATACACAGTGTATAGTAAAATTTCAGGTTTTTGTGGTATATTAGGACATGGCGCGAAAATTTGAGAGGGAGCTTCTGGGACATAGAGAAAGGCATATACACTGTCGGAATTATAAGGACATGGGCCCTGTCCTCATAAACCCAAATGTCCCTGTAATGCTGGTGCGTATTCAGGTCAAAAGTCCTTGTAAACCACAAAAACCAACACACACACACATACACACACACACACACACACACACATACATACACACACTTTCCATGGCGTTCGATAACCTAGTCTGAGATTTTTACTCCAAATGGCCTCTAAATGAGAGTAAGATGATTTGGCGCACAACAGATGGGCACGGGGTGGCACAGACTGGCACGCATGATGCTCACTGCTGCTCATTAAAATGCAGATTCATAATTTCAACTCGACACATATCAGTAGAATAAAGCACAATATGACTTATTACTGTTAAAGAGATAGTTAAAAAAAAAATGAAAATTACTCACCCTCATGTCATTCCAAACCAAAAACACCTTTATTTGGTCTTACAGGTTTGGAGTGACATGAGGATGAGTAATTAATGACAGAACTTTCATTTTTGGGTGAACTATCCCTTTAACCCCAGTGTTGCAATTTATCAGGTCAAATCATGGTTTGGCAACATACAGAGTCATTGACAAATGAAAATTAAATGCTTTTTATGTGAACATGCATTGATCTCCAAATGAAAAGTGTTTGTTCCTATCAGTAATTAAATACATATTTAGTGTTTTCATTATAAGTGTTGACACACTGGAGGTTTGTAGGATGTTTGCTCATCTATCAAGTGTTTTCTTCTCTCCATCCCGAATCCTCCTGCACCACCCATGCGGCCTCGTCTCCGTCTCTCTGAATCTCAGCGTATATCTTCCACGCGCTCAGAGCCGGCTCGTCGTCCATCATGCAACAGCAGGGTATGAATATTTATTAATCAAACATACAGTATGTGACTGAGTGGGTTAGTGAGATCTAGACGTGTCTGGGCTTCTCAGGCCTTATAGAAAGACATACGTAGAACATGACGTCGTTGATATAGTGTTGCATTATATGAAATCGCTGGCCAAAAGTCACTTTGTTCCCCTGAGAAACTTACCCAGGCTCGGAAACTGGAGGTCCAGAAGCTTCTGGATCGCTTGGCAACCCTTCCTCGCTTTGCCATTGGTCCATTTCATAATCTGCCAATCATCCTACACTGCCATTGTCATGCCTCTGACAGAAGTGCTCTTTGTGTTGCCAGGAAGAAGCTGTGTGCCCGACTCAGAGATGCAGGAGCCCGGGGCCGCGGGAGTGGGGGCCGACACAATGCAGAGAGGATTATTGGCCAGAAGACAATTCAGCCACCTGGGAGAATCTGTGTGTGTGTGTGTTTATAATCACAAATCATATTTATTCACTGCTACATACATGCACTGAACTACAGCTGAGGCCCTTTGCACTGCCGTTGCTTTGCTCCTGATCTTTTCACTTTCTGAATGTTGAACTGTGGACTTGGATCTGCACCAGCTGCCCAGTGAGCCGTGATACTATAGAAATACATAGAAACTAGTGAAGGGTTTCCTGTGTTGTACTGGCCATCTGGAGCCGATCCCAGTGAATCTGAAAAAAATAATTTAATCTAAACACCAGCATTCTAGCTGATACAGTGTTCGTCTCTAATGTGTCTTTGAAATCATTAATTATCGCTATCATTACTATTACTACACACAAACATCTATTGCAGCTGTGAGGTGACCTCTGACCTCTGATCTTTGACCCCAACCGGTGCTGGTTCATGACTTGTCTTTGTAGTAAAAATGATGTTGTGAAACGTGGATCAATAGTTCATTATAGAGCAGTTAATCTGGGTCATTTGATTTCATTTGCTGCTGTCTCATAGCGGAACTGGAGCATTTCTCTGTTTCTATCACTCAACAGCCCATCAGTGTCTGTGCTTCTCACCAACAAAATAATCAGCCTTATTACATCCTCAATACATTTTAGTCAATATGTGTAAAAGCAACAACAGAACCGAAATGAAAAAAAATAAGCATCTTTCCCAGTCAGAAGCCTGAAGTCAAGGAATGAGTCAGTGTTGTCCACGTCCTAGTCTCAGCCTCAACCTCACATCCATCGACCGTTGGCTAAATGTCTGATGCATAAGGGACACAAAAGTGGAAACACTTCACAAGTGTCGAAGTCCTCATCGGATTGGTTGAATTCTACAGGACTTCTGCAAAACGTGTGTGTCACGTTCTTTAATGTTCAGTCCGGAAACAAAGATATCGTGGCCCCAAGCCCTCTCATGAAAGAAGAAAGCCGTCGAATTTACAACTGTGACGAACATCGCTTATCAGGAACAACTAAATGCTGGATTTTTAAAAGTATTTCAAATATTTAAAGTTTGTGGCATAGAATCTTTACAGTACGTCAGATAGCTTTACACACTGGTCTGTTATTATTGCAACATTTCCACGCCTCGTAACGTGACGCTGAACGAAACAAACTGTAATTGGATGTTTGACATGCCTCATGTGCAGCCCTTGACCAATGAAAGCTGCCATGATTTCCAGACGTTCAGCCGTCCGTTTGAAGGTCTGGATATATGAGACTATCCAAGTCCAGTCACAGACCTTCTTTGATTACGTGAAACCACATTTGTGACTCAAGTCTATTGGCTTTTAGACCTCCAAAGCACAAAGAGCATCTTTCAGTGTTGGAGAATTTCTTCTCTTCGGTGAAAATCTTTTTTGTTACTTTTGAAAAGAATGTGGAAACTTGGTTGGATACTTCGGCATCTAATTGATGACAGCAAGAAAAATCTCACACTTACAGATGATTCTAAAGCTCTTCATCATCTCCTTTGATTCTCATCTCCTCTCTTTCTCTTACATTAACTTATGTCTGTCCATCCATATTCATGTTTTGTGATGCTTTTTTAATCAGATTCATGTCCTCCACTAGTTACCACTCCTCTCATCTCAGAATGGCCATTTCAGTGACTTTCAGAAGGATTCGCGATCAGAATAAAGTTGAGATGATAGACAGGAGCAATGTCAAAAGTCAGCCATAGCGCCAGAGGGCCTGTTTCGTCACGGACGCAGCTGAAGCTCTTCTGCATCTCCTGGGAGGCATTAGCACTAATTTGAAGTTTAATTTGACGTGACTCCCCGGCTAATGGTGCAAGCTAGAAATTAATTAATCGGACTTGACTTGTGCTAATTTTCGACGGCCGCGGCGCAGCGTTCCCTTTGGAGCAGCCTGGCTGGCGTAGACGAGCTGGTGACACGAGCGGCTGAGACAGGTGGGACGCGGGCAGCCCTGGAGATCGCCTCGCATCTGAAGCACTTTCACCCAGCATGGCCTCTGGGACGCCGGGCACCCGCTCGTGACAGCTTCATGCCAACAGCCGGCAAAGTGTAATTAACAAATCAAGACAATGTTGCCAATGAGGAAAAAAACATCTTTTTTCCAACAACATTTGGGTCACTAGTGCCCTTATGGATGCCTTTTATAAACTAGAAGACAAGATAAGATGCTCGCGATGGATGGGCTTTTAGAAGCAGAAATTTAAGGATGGTTTTGCTTTCAACCAAACCATTTAAAGCTTGGGAAAGTGCATCTTATTCCTCCTCCATTAGGAGCCTTTCTCTAGGGCTCTTCTGTTATCCTCAGAGGAACTTAAAAAATTGATCAGAAAGTGAAAGTGCATCCTAGAAAATATGTAGGTCTTCACAACAATGGTAAAGAACACAAGAGAGGTGGAAGAGGTGTGCAGTGTGATGAATGGAAGGACTGTATTTATACTTACTAACAGCAGATGCATCTAAATCAGGTCTTAGTTCAGTAGTTCACTGTCTCAATCACAAAATCCTTCCTGTGCACTGGAGCATTGTGTTTTTTTACAGGATCACGTCTCCTACATTCACCAACCCTGCTCTGTCTGCTGCACATATCTTAATACTTCTCTAAATACATGCACTCAAATGCACCACCACTAATGAAATACAGTTAGAAATACATTTCATGCAAGCTCTTTTGAGAATATACATTTAGTTATTGTCACTTAAACGTCCTGCATATATATTATTTGTATAAAATAGAGGACAAATCATATATACAGCAGTATTTTCTAGTATATGTGATACATAAAGGGACTGTTTTGTTTCTCCCTGCTGATCCCTGACTTTGTGTTACTTGAAGAAATAAATTAAATTAATTACAGCATGTTTCAGATAACATTCATGAGTGTTTACAGGCTATATGTGTTTTACAGAGATGCATGTGTGAAATGTTCACCAGTGGGTGAGCAGTAATGTGTGTGTGTGTGTGTGTGTGTGTGTGTGTGTGTGTGTGTGTGTGTGTAGCCGAGGGCCTGTCAGAGGAGTCAAAGAGCAAGCTGATCACAGAGCTGCTGAGCTTTTGAAGTCTCTCAGGGACTGACAGCTCTTCAACCCCATGAGAGCAGAAGCATGCGCGCACACACACACACACACACACACACACACACAATGTGAACCAAGAATAATAGCATAAAGCAGCATGTAAATGAAAGCAGAGAGTAAATTCAGGAAATGGCACCCACTCCTGCTTCACAAACACACTGTTTTACGCAATTTCTAACAAAAATTTAAACAATTTTAATTTGTATTTTTTTTTATTCTTTTTGTGTCTTTTCACTGGATGTGATAATCACCCTTCATAACCCTTTGGAAACAGATTGTGATAATAACATCGGCAGAAACTACAATTTCTGGCAAAGAAGCTGCAGCGTGTAATTCAGTTTGAAACTGTTCACATTTAACATTAATTTAGGTGTGAATATCCATTAAGCAGACGTCATAATCCAGTCTGTTATTCATGTTAACACTAAGGTTCATTTGTCATGAGAAACATTATTAAAATGTTCTGTTTTCATTTTTACACATTTGGCAGACACATACACACAAACCCATCAGATTGGAATGTGTGAATGTGTGTGTCTAGGTCAACTTGCTCAAAGAAATCGAAACCATTGCAAGATCCGCATCACCTGCTGCTCAGCTTGTTTTGCGTGCACACAAACCCAGCGATCCTGCAGAGATCTCTCACTGACAGTAGAGCTAACAGACTCACACTAAACTCACACTAAAACATCACACTGACAGAGCTGCACGGTAACGGATCACATCTGGATCACGGAATCAGACTCTAAAAATCAAGTACTCGCAATTACAGTGTATTACATTTTATAATGCTCATAATCAGTTTACAGTTACTTTTTTGTTTCTTTATTATTTCTTAAAATGGCAGTAAATATTGCTAATTTATTGATTTTCCCTTATTCTTCTTTTTCTCTTTTAAAATGTCCTTTTTAAAAACCCTACTGTCATACCATTTAGCTTTGACAATATGCACAATATAGAATACTCATGTAAATACATTTATGAAACATGAATATGGATTGACAGACATAAGTTAATGTAAGAGAGAGAGAGGACATGAGAATCAAAGGAGATGATGAAGAGCTTTAGAATCTTTATTTAATCTTTATTTTAATTTTAATTTTTAATCTTTATTTTTTTTTATCAATGTGGCATGTTTATGGTAAGTTTAAACAAGTTAGATAAAAAGGTAATCTAGAAGTTATGTAAGAAGTAGTCAGAATACATTACCTAAAAAAATTAATCTAGATAACGTTACTAACTACAGTTTTCATGTGTAATCTTTAAAGGTGCCATATGCAGAAATTGAGGTAAAAATATCCATAACATGACCTACACGCATCAAAAGAATGAGAAGAAATAAGGGCGATGATGTCATTAAAAAAAATGTCAAGTTATAGTGCTGCAGAGATATCAACCTTAATTAGCATTAGCATTACTAGCCCCGGCCCGGCAGGTGTTGTAATACCAGTTTCGGCCGTGGGAGGCGGTATGCGGGCGACATAACCACCAACCTGCAACGAATACACGAATAACTCGCAGGGCGTACCTGAACCTGATGTCAATCGTGTGGAAAGTACAGCCCACTACTTTTTCAGAGTTTAGAGAAGAGAGCAGAAAGATAGCTGAAGCCCTTGGCATCTGATAAGAATACCAGAGTAAACATCGGCACTGCTTTTAATCGCTGGAGACAACTGATGGACCTGAAAGAAATGAGGTTCGACTCAGAACTTGCAAGTTAGATGCTGTTAGTATTTCGCTAGAAGTTTGTTTTATATGTTTGTGTATTTGTTTTCGGGAAGTTATAACATAGAAATGTTTTTGTAATTGATAATTAGCTAGCTATAACTTAACGTTACCCATTTTATTATATAGGGCTGTGAATGTCTTTACTCATGTACATCTCATCAGTAAAGACGCTCCTGTAATCAGGAGTATATCTCAGCACGTGTGTTCAGATCAGGATTGCCAGGTTTTCACAACAAATCCTGCCCAGTTGCTTCTCAAAACTAGCCCAATCTCGCTTCCAGAAGATTCCCCGATTAAACATTGCTTCCTGGGGTTAAAATATAGTTTTTTTAGCAGGGTTGCCTTGGTATAATTCGCATTTTAGGGGCTTAATATCACGTTATTTGTATTGGGGTCGCTGTGACCAGCGGACATGAAAAACAACCACCACAGACTTGGCAACACTGGTTGGCATTTACTACACGGAGCCGTAATTCACTGACAATCTACACAACATCGATGTTAAAATCGCTGGCGATTCTTTGTCGATTTTGAAAGTGATTTTTTGTTAGTTGTCGGTAGACTAAGGCTCTGTGCAGTTACTGCCGCTCCACCTGAACCAGTGTTGCCAAGTCTGCGGTTGTTTTTCATGTCCGCGGTTTGAAGCAATCCCAATACCAATAATGTGATATTTACCCCCTAAAATGCTAATTTTACCAGGGAAACCCTTCCCAAAAATTTATTTTTTAACCCCGGGAAGCAATTTTTATCGGGGAACCTCCCGGAAACGCGATTGGGCTAGTTTTGGACTAATTTTAAGAAGCAACTGGGCAGGGTTTGTTGTGAAAACCTGGCAACCCTGATCTGAATGCACATGCTGGAGATATACTTCTAATGGGCTAGGTGCACAAGATGGCGCCGGTGAGCTTCAGCGACGCGAGTGTGTGCGTACTTATTTCCGGTCTTGCGACGCTCGCATTGACTGTAATGGAAAATTGCACATGGATCTTGGCTAGATGTATATAATTAATGATTTTCAAATTTAACAGCCGATAGTGGTATATCAAAAACATGGGGAAACATCCTCCCTATATTTTGCGCACCTCTGTGTGGAAATTCATCAAGATACAACGCGGAGATTGCTTTATTCTTCTGTTGATTATGCGGATCAGCGTCAGGTCAGGTCCACAGGGATTTCTTCTTTCAAACACAAACCTCTCAAATATGCAATACTTTTCATTTTCGAAGAGCTGGTTTTGTTCTGTTATGTAAGATACATGTTTCTGACTGTCAAACGACTCACAGAGATTTCTGATAAAGCATGTTTTATTAACTTTTTGATAACATAATTTATAACTAACTGTACAATTAAACGTAATATAATTATGGTATGTTTGCATTAAATAAAAGATCGCTGTTTGAATTCATGTGTGTTTTTATTTGTTTTGTGAAAGATCTGTAGCATAAATCATTATCTGTCTATGTAGCTATATTGTTATTGTTTTGCATTATCAGATTAAAAATATTAAAATTAGTCACGTATTTTTTACTGTGTAAAATAATAAAATATGTTGTGAAAATGAAACAGACTGATGTATGTGTACAATTGAGAAATAGATATTTCTGAAGATAAATCGCAGACCACGTCTCACGAGGTAAATATTTAATATAAAAATAATAATAATGCAAACATTTTCGAGAAATAAGTAATTTGTACATTTACATATTTGGTAAGATAAAATACATATATAGCTGTGTATACACGCCATGAGTTCAACTTTCATTTCGTGAACAGTAGTGTATTTAATTCATTCACCGGACCCAAACATACACAAGTTTCAAATCCACTGGCTCAGTTAACATTTGTAGTATAGTGATAATAGCAGTGTATATCTTATTTGAATATGAAGTGATATTATAAATCCTGTAAACATATAGAAGGTAATATTTGGACTTCTCCAGTTCTCTGCACTGACTTTAAGCACAACCGGAAATATCTACGCACACACTCGCAAGACCGGAAATCCAAGATGGCGGAGATATGCAACTAGCCCATTACAGGAGCGTCTTTACTGATTAGAGGTGCATGAAAATCGCATTCGATTTTTTGCACAGCCCTATGTATCATAACTAACCTGCTCTGTCTAGTCTGTTGGTCTCCGTGTCCTCTTTGCTTCGTGGTTTTTCTTTGACTGAAAAAATTGATGTGTGGCGTGAAAGCGTGTAAAAAGAGTCAATTGCGTGTGTCTCACGGTGAATGCTTGAGAGTTGGCACATTAGTTCTCAAGCAGAATAAAGGACAGGTTGATTATTGCTGTTTAGCGTTTGTATTAATCTATGATGTGTCCCTGTTTGCCTACAGGGACATAAAAAATAAATTAAAAGTGATACGTGGACCAAGGTGTCTGAGATTGTTCATTTTAAGTAAAGGATCACAACAATATTTAATGAGGTTATAACTCCTTGTGGTTAGTCTGCACGAGATCAACAAGCTTGTTTGCTTTGCGGCCGCTTTAAATACAAAACAAGCATTCGATCTACATCAGAGCGTCTGAGCGCTCACAAATCTTTCTGCAGCGTCGTGAGCAGAGCGGCAAAATCAATTTTTGCAGTTTTGAACGCACAGTTAGGCTTCGGCTATGGCTGTTGTGTTGTTGTGAAAGTGGGGGCGGAGCATAGAGACTATGCCGTTTCTCGTTTGTTACTCTAGAGTAGACCAATTCACTTTATTGAGGCATACTGCCCTCATCTGGTATGGAATGTGGAGTATGACTTGATTTTTTTTTTGCCAAACATTACAGATGGCACCTTTAATTAGTAATGGACTACACTTTGTCAATAATCTACCCAGCTCTCAAAAACACATCATTTCCCTTTCCTTTGAGAATCATAAAACACGTGTCAGGAAAGTGATGCCAGCGTTCCAATGTCTGTGTTTCTGTCATTCTTAAAGTTTTTTCCTTCAGACATCTATTAAAGTTAGTGCCAGTGTGTTGAATCCATCCTCATAAATCCATCCTTTGACATCCATGTCATTAGTTATACGACATAATAAAAATCTAAACTATAAAAACTGAGTACAGGTATGAGCGGAGACACATGTGTTTGACAAACAATCCCGCAGCGTCTGCTTTATCATAGTGTGATCTAACTGCTCTGAACAAATAGCATGGCATTTTATGAATAAAACCCACTCTGTAATGAGCCTAATTTACATGTAAGGGGGCGTGTTTGCATGGGTTTACACCTGCTTACACTAGCTTGTGGACCAATACTGAATGAGACGCAGAGTTTATGCTGAATGATTTGAACAATAATTCCAACCAATAAGCACCAGGAATGAACATAAAGATAGATAGAAATAATAAACACTTTTAAATTGACAAATGAAAATATATATTTAAAAATATTTAATTCATATTTTAAACTGTAATTAAACTGGGCATCTGAATAAAAAAAAGTAACAACCATCACAAAACAGAAAGACAGTCGAGGATCATCAGGTGACCACACACAGTACTATGAACTAAGGGTTCCCAAACTTTTGAGTGGGGTTATTTTAATAATTTCAGCAATTTTTTTGTCTTGTGGACTAAATGTTAATATATTTTATGTACAATATCTTACTCAGGACAGTACTAAATAAAAAATAACATGCATTTAGTATGATCTCTCTTATTTTTTTAAAATTACTCAATTATATATTATATTTTCACAGATTCTGCAAGGGGTGCCCAAACTTTCGAGCCCCACTGTGTGTATATATATATATATTAATACACACACACACACATCACAGCTGCCTCTGATACACTGCACTGGCATCATCTGCATTTCATTATAACTCACTGAATCTGTAAAGGGCACAGAGACGACCTCAACAGAGATCAAGTTTTCCCAAGTGGGACCATATTGGAACTGCCGAGGATTCATTGGAAAGTTACAGAAACATCAATGCAGAGTTAAATTAACACTTTCCCTTCTGGGATTAATTAAACTTGGCATAAAATGTCATTCAATTTATTTAATGGCGCTAAGTGATCTTCTGAAAGCCAGACGCTGGTAAGTGGATGCTAGTCACCTGGATAGTCACCAACTACCCTTAATGCTTGGCCTATGAATATTAATATATTACGTAGGCGGATGTTCCAGGAAGGTTACCTAACAATGTCACCTAATTAATATTCATGAGTCCATGTCATGATTTCATAACCAGCTCTGCTTCAGAATGTTGGGTGTATTAAGGCACTGTTCTAGGTAAAAGAGATTTGGAATAGTTTGCATTATGAAAACCCCAGTATAAATAAAAGGACAATGTTTATTTCTGAACAATGAGAAAGTGCAAGGTCTTTGATTTTTATTAATTCTCTCATTTAAAATAATCATCAGCCGGTAAAAAAAAATCTGCAGCTCTACAACGAGTAAAGTATATACATCCTCACCATCCATTGGTTTTCTAGACTGACTGTAAGCATTTTTCTTTTCATCTAATTTTAGACTTATTCAAGACTTACCGAAGCCAAAGGCTGGAGATGCAGGGATGGGAGACGACTGGACAGAAGTGGAGGTGTAGAGACCGGTGACCAGCAGCCCATCGAAGTAAGTACTGGTGGAGATCGTCACTGCAGACACACACAGAGAGAAAGAGGAGAGATAGAGGGTTAGAATTCAGAGACAACTGAGAAAAATCCATCAAAAAATAGTCGAAATGGAAAATGGAAAAGTTCTTTGGTATTCATCAGGGGACCAAAAAGTAGCCCTGGACTTTCTGGCCCACAGCAGTCCACCACATCATAATTCATCTGCCCCTGTTTTGATGTCATTTATTAATTTATTAGTACTGAGACTGCTCTCCTTACAAATGTTACAAATGACCTGCTCTTATCATCTGATCGTGGTTGTATCTCTCTATTAGTTTTATTGGATCTTAGTGCTGCGTTTGACACAATTGACCACAACATTCTTTTGCATAGACTTGAACACTTTGTTGGCATTAGTGGAAGTCCATGGTTTAAATCGTACTTATATGACCGCCATCAGTTCGTAGCAGTGAATGAAGATGTATCATATCGATCACAAGTGCAGTATGGAGTACCTCAAGGCTCAGTACTAGGGCCGCTACTCTTCACGCTTTATATGTTACCCTTGGGAGATATCATCAGGAAACATGGTGTTAGCTTTCACTGTTATGCTGATGATACTCAGCTCTATATTTCCTCGCAGCCCGGTGAAACACACCAATTTGAAAAACTAATGGAATGCATAGTCGATATAAAAAACTGGATGACGAGTAATTTCTTACTGCTAAATTCTGAAAAAACAGAGGTGTTAATTATAGGACCTAAAAACTCCGCTTGTAATAACCTAGAACACTGTCTAAGACTTGATGGTTGCTCTGTCAATTCTTCGTCATCAGTTAGGAACCTAGGTGTGCTACTTGATCGCAATCTTTCCTTAGAAAGCCACGTTTCTAGCATTTGTAAAATTGCATTTTTCCATCTCAAAAATATATCTAAATTACGGCCTATGCTCTCAATGTCAAATGCAGAAATGTTAATCCATGCATTTATGACTTCAAGGTTAGATTATTGTAATGCTTTATTGGGTGGTTGTTCTGCACGCTTAGTAAACAAACTACAGCTAGTCCACAATGCAGCAGCAAGAGTTCTTACTAGAACCAGGAAGTATGACCATATTAGCCCGGTCCTGTCCACACTGCACTGGCTCCCTATCAAACATCGTATAGATTTTAAAATATTGCTTATTACTTATAAAGCGCTGAATGGTTTAGCACCTCAGTATTTGAATGAGCTCCTTTTACATTATACTCCTCTACGTCCGCTGCTTTCTCTAAACTCAGGCAATTTGATAATACCTAGAATATCAAAATCAACTGCGGGCGGCAGATCCTTTTCCTATTTGGCTCCTAAACTCTGGAATAACCTACCTAACATTGTTCGGGAGGCAGACACACTCTTGCAGTTTAAATCTAGATTAAAGACCCATCTCTTTAACCTGGCATACACATAACATACTAATATGCTTTTAATATCCAAATCCGTTAAAGGATTTTTAGGCTGCATTAATTAGGTAAACCGGAACCGGAAACACTTCCCATAACACCCTATGTGCTTGCTACATCATTAGAAGAATGGCATCTACGCTAATATTAGTCTGTTTCTCTCTTATTCCGAGGTCACCGTAGCCACCAGATCCAGTCTGTGTCCAGATCAGAGGGTCACTGCAGTCACCCGGATCCAGTACGTATCCAGACCAGATGATGGATCAGCACCTAGAAAGGACCTCTACATCCCTGAAAGACAGCGGAGACCAGGACAACTAGAGTCCCAGATACAGATACTGTTTTCCTAATGAATGTTGTTCAGTTGCTTTGACGCAATCTGTTTTGTTTAAAGCGCTATATAGATAAAGGTGACTTGACTTGACTTGAATTTAATATTTAAGTATACAGTTTGGGGATTTTAACCAATAAGGCAACTGATCCTCTGTTGAAACAAAAAAACCTGCATGCAGCAGCTGTTCATTTAGCTAGTCCTAGTGAACGATACATGCTCATCATCACAAAAAAATCACAAAAACCCACATTAGGTCAAGGAAGCAGCAACCTATCATGCTCTCAAATGGTCTGCAAATCCACAAATCAAGTGCATCACTTGGAAGCATCAAATGGAAATGGAATATGATTTTACATGATCATATTTTACATTACATTATGACTTGATTTTACATCAAGTCCATCACTCACTACTCAGTCAATTACAATTTCAATTAAGCACAGATTTTTTTTGCTACTACATAAAGTACATATTCTTCCTTAGCAAATGCATGCATTGCTCCAAGCCTGTTTCTCATTGATTTGTACAAACTGAAGAACGAGACAAAATTATTGTTTATTGTAATCAACAAGATGGCACAGATGTGGTCCGGAGACACTGAATGAAGAATAACCCAGAACCTGCTTGAAGAGAGCAGATGTGTGTCCAGGAGGCAGCACAGATGGCAGCCATCAAAAAGACATGTTCAGATGGAGGACGAGGATCTCACTGAACACTGAGAAATACACTTTA
Organism: Carassius gibelio; assembly: GCF_023724105.1. Taxonomy (NCBI): domain Eukaryota; kingdom Metazoa; phylum Chordata; class Actinopteri; order Cypriniformes; family Cyprinidae; genus Carassius; species Carassius gibelio. The sequence goes on along the minus strand of NC_068388.1, from coordinate 26,557,079 downwards.
AACGAGTGTGAGATTGACAGAGAAGGGGAAGAGACAGACTACATTGACGTTCTGAGTCTGTGATGAACATACAACAGCAAATGTAACCGAGACAAAAAAATATATATATATAAAAAAACCCTGCTTAGTCAATTTAATATAAATAATAATAAAAGAGCTAATGAAACACCATTCTTAAACATTTTCACAACTTAGTTTCAATGCATGCTTTTGTTTCTTTTGGCATTATAATGTAGCATTGCTGAAACTGGGCAGAGTTTCGTGGAGCTTGTGCTTCAGTTGAAGATGTGTTCATGGCTGCTGTCCACATCTCAATTCATTTCAGTATTTGAGCACAGTAAAAGCTCTTCACTACTTCATGAATAGACTGGTAATTGTTGAGACAAGCATTTTTTTCTGACAAGAAATGTGTTTCAAAACCACAAGCCAACAGCAGATCTGCTCTGAAAGCCTGCTGTGGGTTTAACCAACTGTTTGACAAAATCCCAGGCAGACAGATCATGAAATAGTCAAAGAAAATCATCATTAATAATATTAGTTCTAGTTTGATTATTATTTTACAAAAACAAATTACTAGAGACTCTCACTATTTCTTTCTTTATGAGGATTCAAGGGAGAGGTGTGAGCACTATGTGTGTGTAAGAGTGTGTGTAGTTTGTCTAGACGTGGATACACTCTGGATTAAAAACATATCCCTCGTTCCTGCCTCTCTCCCCCGGTGCCAGCTTCAATAATTCATCCTCTTACTGCCAGTGTAATATCTAGTCCTCTCGCTCTCCATTTTTCCTCTTTTTTTTTTTAGTTTTTAACTACATCGTTCCTTACCTCGCTTTCTAAATAAGTGCAACTCAGTATGTATGGATCAGGATGATTGCTTTACATCCAGTTCATTCACATTTATTAAGTCAGGATATCAATGAGAGAAATACATTGTGGACACATTGTCAGCCCAAGACAATTTCGGTCTTTTCTTCATACAAAGCTATCATTCAGTTTCAGAAGACGGTGAATATAGCACACATAGTCATATTGCCTGCATTTAAGGTGCTTTAATAGTATTTTTCTCCTTTTTGGAGTTTAAAAGTGCCTTTTATTTATGCAGATACAGGCCGTAAATAACGAGGGAATTAATATTGGCAGAATTTTTATTTTTGAGTGAACTATTCCTTTCAACGTTAAGAAAATGCACATGCATGTTGACAAATTCAGATCCCAAATAGCGTTCGCTCTCCTCACACGAGGCACCTCGGGCTCAAAGCATCGCTCCCTCAAGAGCACACAGCTTTTCATGCAGGAGAAGCGTTCGGAGGCGGGTGGGAGTGCAATGCGAGCGATTGGGCCAAGAGGTTATTATGAGCAACAAACAGCACAGTGGAGGAAGGCGAAAACAGGGATGGAGGGACGTCTGGAGAGGCCCGTGGAAAAAGAGTGATCGATGAAAATGAAAGACGTAAATAATTCAGAAATCCATCTGAAAGGGAGCAGAAGCGGGGGAAGGGAGGAGAAAAGAGGAGACCTGGTAAGAGTAACTCATAAAAACAGACGTATTCACCTGCGGGGGTTTGTATGCGCACAAAGCTGTGCTTTGATGAGAACTCTTAACATTCACTCCACACCCGCACACACTCAAACTCTCCCGATGAGCAGTATTTGACTGTCTTTAGCAGAAAGAGAGACGACGTGTTGCTGGGAGGAAGAGATGCAGCACATACGTCAACACAACATAGTAAATGACCCGAAACGTGCCTGCCATCCTCCAGTCTTTGTGTGATCTCTTCCATCTAGTCTTGTCCATCCAAGCTGTTCTCTTCCTTTATCTCTATACTGTCCTCTCCATCATGCAATATAGATGGTGCGATGTAGTACGCCTCATTACCAACACTCACCACCCCACTCCTACTCAAGTATTGATAAACCTCGGGCCTCGAAAGCATCCCTGGACTCGCTGGCATTAACAGAGGGGGCTGTTTTCTGTTGTAGAAGAATAGAAAACAGAAGAAAGAAGTGCAGGAGTGACGTTTCTTGAACCATTTTCTGAAAGAGGCTGTGAGCCACTGAGGTTCAGCAGGTTCAGACACGGATGGCTCTATATGTGTGTTGCTGTCATCTGAACAGCACCTGGTGGCACCCTGACGCCAGACGCAGGAGCAGAGGAGTGAAGCGAGAGCAGTTGGCAGGACTGGGCATTACCTCACTCCTAGTTAACAGCATGGCAGAGGAACAACGCCTGCCAGTGTGTGCAATGAAAATCAAACCTTAATGTGCACGAGTGCAACAGTCACTCCTAGCTGAGCAAGTTTTATTGGTACAGCATGTATATATAGCTACAGAGCAGCTACTCCAGTGAGCAAGGCAGAGAAGGCTGTAGAACAGAAGAAGAAAAACAACTCCACAAGATTTGTACACAAAGAACCTTGGGAGGAACCGAACTACTGGTAGGATCAGCGACACAGATGAGTGCTGGATCAAACTCACTGGGGACTGGATATATATGAGCTCCTGATCCTGTACATCACAAACATAACTGTGATTCCAGCCTGTCACACCTGTGACCCCTCCACAGATTTAGGAAAATTATGTTTCAGCCATAAAAACCTCAGTGCTATACTTTCACCTGTGTGTATGTCAGAAGATAGAGGCACTCGCAATATGAAGGAAACGTAACCCAGGGTCCATCTGAGCAGCATTTGACATCCCACTGGAAGCATGGTGTGCCCTTGAGAAGCCGGAAGCGTGGAGAGGCCACCAGCAGTGACTCGGTCCATCTGTTCCCCGGCCGGGCCAGTCTCAGAGCCATCTCCCTGCCTCTCAGGCCGAATCCTGCTGAACCAGGGACCTGCGGTTGAAGACACCGGGCTTCTCCGTATCAGTCAGCATCGGTGTGGAATGTGTGATGAGTTTACGTGTGTCAGTGACAGCTGGATAGGACTTATCAAACTGTGATGATTCTCTTGCGTAACCCTCTCTCGCCTCTCTGCCCTGCTGGCCGTGCCATCTGCTGTTGTGAGGGCCTGTTGCTGTCAAACACGCTCGATCGCTCTAACAAACATTAACAGGTCGACTTCCTGAGCAACAGCTTCTTTAATGATGCTCCTAACCTCTTAATAGATGCCACCTCCCTTCACATTTGCTCCGAACACGAGTACAAACAAAACAGAAGGCAGAAGGGATTGAGCTATTTTGATGTTTGCTATTCTGTAGCGAAAGTTGAAAGCTTAAAACATATGAAACATGCAGCTTTTATAGAAAAACAGTTTTAAGTTGTGCAACCTCTGATCTGGTTAATATCTCACTTGAAACAGAGCATGACGTGTCACACTAATGAGAACTACAATAACAACATTTACTCAAGATAGCTGCTCTGAGCTTGAGTTGATTATTGGGTGAATAACCAAACTTAGGCTTGTTATCAAATGGCCTGCAATAATATAAGCAGCGTATTCAGGCATCAAACTTGTTTTCCGTTTATTCAACTCTTGATACACTACATAGCCAAAAGCAGATGGAAACTCCCTTCTAACCTGGCGTTTCCAGTCATTTTGTAATCATACACATACTGTAGAAGTGTTTCTTTTCCATCATGTCAGTGCCCTTGTGCACAAAGCGAGCTCTATAAAGAAATGGAGTCTGCTGGGGAAGAGCTGGCCTGCACAAAAACCAGACCAGAAATCAAACTAAAAAAATGTTAGTCTGTCTATTTTGGGGGTTACAGCTGGACTTTCATTGTCCAGGAACAGGGTCAGAGATCTCCAGCATATAGGGACACCAATGTAATGCTCAAAAGATGCACAGTAGTACCATAGAATAGTAACATGTACCCTTACCATGAACCTTTTAGGATTAGATAAGGAACTGCTCCAGTGAACAGGTCAGGGCCTGACATCACTGATGCTCTTGTATCTTAACCATTTAATTTGAAAAGCTTGACTAAAAGCACGTCGGCGTCCCTGTGCTTCTACAGCAGCTCCCACTCTCCTGGGAAAGCCTTCAACTTGATGTTGAACACCGATGCAGGGATTTTTCTAATGTTCAGACGCAAGAGCATCAGTGAGCTCTATTCTCTAAGCTGAAAGGTAAAGTCAACAACAAAAAATCTCAGACCAGCAACTATCATTGATTTGTGAAAATGCACAGATGTACCCTGGGGAGTTAAACATGTGAGCTGAAGGTGAACTGTATTCTGTGGACTGTTTCCTGCTATCTAAAAATGTATTCATGAAATGCACTGACAGTATTCAAATAGATGATCCGGCATGTGTGCTCCCGGAGTCAGTGACAGTCTTCAGTCTCTGAAGCTTAATTCCTGTGAGATTTCCCGTAGGTTTACGCTCCCACAGCCCGATGCGGAGGGAAAGGGATTCTGGGACAGTGATATGCAGAAAACTCGCTGCATTAGAAATGAACTCCACAAATAAATCTGCTCTAACCCCTCTTTTTGGAAAAACCACCCAATTCAATTGCACTGCTGTGTTGCTTTCCTCCTTTCTCGTGATCGAAAATGACAAAACTAACAAGCATTTTTGAGAGGGAAAAAATGAGCGTTTTCAGGATTATTCGGTTCAGGATCTCTGCCAGCACGAGCTTGAATGTCTGCGCTCAGCAAGACGACTGTAATCACTTCCATGTGCTGAAACACTGCAACAGTTCACAGTTAAAGCCTTCGCTAACACTTTCTATGAAGCCTGTACTTATAATACATTATAAGGGTATTCTTAAGGAATTATAATGAATGCATGATGCATTATAAAAAACCTTATAATACAGTATATCAACTCATGAATAATAATAACAACAATTATAATACATCATAATACATATTTGTGGTAATAAGTTTAAGAATATGATTATTTATAACACACAATGAACACCATTTTACATCTCCTTCATTTACAGTATAATGGTTTGGATCATATCTTGACATTATTTCAGATCTGCACAGTATCTCACTACAGCTAGTGACTGGTTAGATGAAGAGTTATTAGAGTCTTTCTCTGGAGCTAATGTTAATTAATTGATGTGAGCTTAATACTCCTACTGACAAAAACAAAAACCAACATTGTTTTATATGGTTATATTTTATTTTGATTGTTCACTTAACCAATCGACTATAAACAATTTTGCAGCTACATGCCAACTAACTCTCATTAGAGTATTAATATGCTCAAGAATGGATGAATCTAGTCTGGTAGAATAAGACACTTATAGTCAGTTTATCAGTTGCTTGACCATCAAAATAAAGTGTTAGCATATGATTCAAGTAGCAGACACACTAATACTCTAATGACCGCTAGTTGATATAGCTGCAGAGTTAATTATCAACAGCTGTCTAAAGGGTACCACCAAAATAATCAAACTGATATTACAATACAAATAGTTCAAAGCAAATGTGTCATATCACACATTCATCTGATCTGATATATGATCTTATGGCTGTTTGAGAGAAAACAATTTTTTTTAATATTATTATTACTACTTATAAGTGGAATTTGACCACTGTAAGTAAAGTAGCATCAGAAAAAATGGCAAGATATGAGACTTATAATACATTATAACTAAGAGAAATGTAATCCATTGTAATGTTGATGCTATTTGTTCATTGTGTTATAAATCATCATACTCTTAAATGCTATAAACACAAATATTTAAATATTATAATATATTAAAACTGTTCTTATGAATATTCATGAGATGATACAACATATACTTTCTTTTTTTATGCATTACGCATTCATTTTAACGCCTTAAGAATACCCTCATAATGTATTATAATTACGGGCTTCATAGAAAGTGTTACTAAACCTTCAATGCAATGACGACAGATAGTCAGATGGATAGACAGATGATCTTACACCTGGTGATAAAATACTGTCTCTCGTAGAAAACAGGAAATGTCTAAATGAGGTCAGTTTGTCGACCCCTGACACACACCCACACAAGCCAGAACATTTCCTTCTCCAGAGCTGCATCTATTCCTCATGGACAGATAAAACTCTCACAGCCACTAAACACCCAGAGCTCTGTTCCATAAACACACTCCAAACACGCTGAGGAAACTGTTGGGAAATTCATTGTGAAACACAGAGAAACTCAGCCAGGGCTTGTGTGGTGTTTTTCTTTATCTTCATGCCTGTATTTCAGTCACAGAGGACGGCTGGGAAAAAGCTCTCACTTGCAGTATGTGATCTGGACACTGAAGTTTGCACTAAACTTCACAGTCCGAATTCTCAATTATTTTAGTGAAGCACCTGAATTAACCCAACTTGGACTGGATAACTGTGGTTGTTGTTGTTTTTAAAGTGGCCGTGTTTATAACCCGTGCTTTAGCTCAGTGGTTGACTGACAGATGAAGGCTTTGAACATCACACAGTGTGGCTGAATTAGAAAGGATTTTGGACTGTTTATTCAGCGTCTGAAACAGATGTTGAGAGCGGGCGTAAACCAGATGTTTCAGCTGATTAGCTGTTTGAAAACACATGCATCATCACAAATTAATGCTAAATCTATTAGGAATTTTTTAATGGATCTACCCTGTGAAATATTTGGTTATAGTATAAGTGCAATAGAACATTTTCAGCACACACATCTAAAAAACATGATTCCTGGGAGAGAAAAGATCTGTGTATGAAACAAAAGCAGAGACAAGATAAAAGAGAATAGTAAATCACTTTCACCTGCCTTGCTCTTGGCGCGGCCCTTCTTAGGTCTGATATTTCAAACTGCAGTTTTTATGAGCTCAACGCTGCACATTAGCACATTATCTATATTCTACTCATTCACAGAGTATGCAAACATCAGCCACAGCTCGGTTACACCGGAGTACTTTCCTCTAGTGAAGAAATTCAGTCTTTTAGTGTTTTTTAAGTAAGATCCACCAACATCAGCCAGTTCTGCCACACTGTTCCCCAAAACTTCCAGTATATGGAAATAATATTTTATTAATCTGAATACAAATAGATGATTTGGGAACGTGTTCTATTTACACAACTCTCACATAACTAACATGATCTGAGCTAATTTTGTCTAGAAAGCAAACAAAGTGGGAGTGCTACTGTAATTACAATAACCACTCTCATTTCCGACTATTGTTGTTTCACACAGAACGTGGCCTCTGGAATCTCTTTTTCAGCTTGAGCTCTCGGGGTAATGTTCATGAGACCTGGAGCTGTGTGAATGGTTTGAGAGCTGAAGAGTGAGGGCATGGGAGGTACGGGACGTTATTTGACAAACACACAACCATTGTCATTTGGTGCGATCCCTCCATTGACATGAAGCACACAATCTTAAGTTTAAAGCCATTAACTGATCCTACTGATCGAATAAATGCATCTATTGATTCTGAACAGGTACCAGCTTCCAGCGTCACAGTTCAGTCCCTCACTGTTTGTTTGGCGGCTCATCTGCCAGTGAAAGGCGCTCGAACGCTTCTGTGTTGTGGTGAAGGTCTGAATGTTATCAGCTGTTATGACACGCTGCCCAAGGCTGTGATTATTGTGAGTTTTATCAGCTCTAGTCTGTTGTGTGTTGGGAAACTTAAGAAGACATACAGCATTTTTGCATTAGTTAGACTAAAACAGTTTATCTTCAAAATATCAATACGATTGCAAATGTGATATTGATTTTATACAGCAGTTCAATAAACAATATTTTAATATTTGGAATTACGTTCTAGACACATATTTATCATAATAGTTTTTTCTCTATTTCTCCCAAAAATACTAACAAACAAACCCACAGAAGCAACACTGCACGTCTCAGAGCGACAGAGCGGCGCTTTGTTATTAAATTAATCTGCGTTTTGAATGAATTGGGTGTGTCAATGAATTAATTGCCCATTCAAAAAGAACTCACTTCATTTCTGCATGAATGAGCCATTTAATCGCCAGTGATTACTCTTTCAATGACAATGAGGAGCTTGAGCGTAAACTGATCACAATTTTAGAGAAGCAATTCATAATCTGTAATTCAGCACTAACAAGCACAACAGCGATGACCCCTGCGTTCAGCAGCCCTGAAGAACATTTCACTCATTAGAGACCACTGGATCGTTTCATTTCTAAATGCAGAGACTGAAATTGCTGCTTGGAAAAGCGTACAGATGGCCTGCAGGTCGCTCTGCACACTGGCATCATCACTGCCCATTTTGTATTGAGTTTAATGACGACCTGGCACAGTATTAGCATCTCTCTGGCATGTTCGACTGCCATCATCACTATCCAGGGTGAAGCCCATAGCCAGATGCATCGGATTAATTCTGAGCCGTGTTTCACTGTCACATTCGCAGCCAAACAGGCAGCCGTCAGCGCAGGCCCTGCCCATTAAGCAGCTATCACATTATGCAGAAACCCATCACAATGGGCTGCAAAACAGTTCATGAATTACTGCTTCATAGCTATGGAAAATATCTCCAGTGCATTCATTTGGTTCCACTGAGAGGAGTAATTTTTCGTTATCTAATGCCTCACAAATGTGCAGTCTGAACTTGTTCAATGTCAGAGAATGGGCTCTGTAATCTAAAATGCATTTTATTACATCTGAATTGCTCACACCTGCTATTAACATCCTCTGAAACCTTTCCTGATCCAATTTCTCGAATCACTCATGAAATCAGAGGCCTCCCCTTCATTCAGTCAGATCGCAGCTGGTCAGATCTTAATATGGTTAGTAAACAGGCAATTAGCTTCACCTTTGAGACTCTCCTGCATCAACAGATGACAAGCATGATTCAGAGAGTTATTCTGTTGTTTAAAGGGGGGGTGAAATGCTCGTTTTCACTCAATATCATGTTAATCTTGAGTACCTATAGAGTAGTACTGCATCCTTCATAACTCCAAAAAGTATTTAGTTTTATTATATTCATAAGAGAAAGATAGTCTGTACCGATTTTTCCCGGAAAAACACGAGCGCCTGGAGGCGTGATGTGTGGGCGGAGCTAAAGAATCACGAGCGCCAGTTGCTTTGAGAGTGTTTGGAAGCTGTGACAGCTGTGAAGGCTGAAACTGAACAAGAGCAGCAGCAGCAAGGACTCGCTCGAGCGGGGCTCGAACCCGGGTCTCCGATGGGAGGCGGACGCACTAACAAGGAGGCAGAGATATTTGAAGCAGTTTTACTCACAGCCTGTGGTTCCAACACACAATCGTGACCCTTTTTCGTTGGGATTGCATCATCCATCCATCCATCCATCCATCATCTTCCGCTTATCCGGGGCCGGGTCGCGGGGGCAACAGTCTAAGCAGAGACGCCCAGACTTCCCTCTCCCTAGCCACTTCCTCCAGCTCTTCCGGGGGGACCCCGAGGCGTGTCCTAGGTCTTCCCCGGGGCCTCCTCCCGGTGAGACGTGCCTGGAACACCTCCCTGGGAAGGCGTCCAGGAGGCATCCGAAATAGATGCCCGAGCCACCTCAGCTGGCTCCTCTCGATGTGGAGGAGCAACGGCTCTACTCTGAGCTCCTCCCGAGTGACCGAGCTTCTCACCCTATCTCTAAGGGAGCGCCCAGCCACCCGACGGAGAAAGCTCATTTCGGCCGCCTGTATCCGGGATCTTGTCCTTTCGGTCATGACCCACAGCTCATGACCATAGGTGAGAGTAGGAACGTAGATTGACCGGTAAATCGAGAGCTTTGCCTTACAGCTCAGCTCCTTCTTCACCACGACAGACCGGTACAGCGACCGCATTACTGCAGAAGCTGCACCGATCCGTCTGTCAATCTCACGTTCCATCCTTCCCTCACTCGTGAACAAGACTCCAAGATACCTGAACTCCTCCACTTGAGGCAGGAACTCTCCACCAACCTGAAGTGGGCAATCCACCCTTTTCCGACTGAGAACCATGGCCTCGGACTTGGAGGTGCTGATTCTCATCCCAGCCGATTCACACTCGGCTGCAAACCGTCCCAATGCACACTGAAGGTCCTGGTCTGAGGAGGCCAACACAACAACATCATCCGCAAAAAGCAGCGACGAAATCGTATGGTCCCCAAACCGGACACTCTCCGGCCCTTGGCTGCGCCTAGAAATTCTGTCCATAAAAATTATGAACAGAACCGGTGACAAAGGGCAGCCCTGCCGGAGTCCAACATGCACCGGGAACAGGTCTGACTTACTGCCGGCAATGCGAACCAAGCTCTTGCTCCGGTCGTACAGGGACCGAACAGCCCTAAGTAGGGAGCCACCGACCCCATACTCCCGGAGCACCCTCCACAGGATGTCGCGAGGAACACGGTCGAATGCCTTCTCCAAATCCACAAAACACATGTGGACTGATTGGGCAAACTCCCATGAACCCTCCAGCACCCTGGAAAGGGTATAGAGCTGGTCCAGTGTTCCACGACCGGGACGAAAACCACACTGTTCCTCCTGGATCCGAGGTTCCACTATCGGCCGAATTCTCCTCTCCAGTACCCTGGCATAGACTTTCCCAGGGAGGCTGAGAAGTGTGATCCCCCTATAGTTGGAACACACTCTCCGGTCCCCCTTCTTGAAAAGAGGGACCACCACCCCGGTCTGCCAGTCCAGAGGTACTGTCCCCAACCGCCATACGATGTTGCAGAGGCGTGCCAGCCAAGACAGCCCCACAACATCCAGAGACTTGAGGTACTCGGGGCGGATCTCGTCCACCCCCGGTGCCTTGCCACCGAGGAGCTTTTTAACTACCTCGATGACTTCAGCCCGGGTGATGGACGAGTGCTCCTCCGAGTCCCCAGCCACTGCTTCCTCAACGGAACACAACTCGGTGGGATTGAGAAGATCCTCGAAGTATTCCTTCCACCGCCCGACGATATCCCCAGTTGAGGTCAACAGGTGCCCATCTCTACTGTAAACAGTGTTGGTAGGGCACTGCTTCCCCCTCCTGAGGCGTCGAACAGTTTGCCAGAATCTCTTCGAGGCCAACCGATAGTCCTTCTCCATGGCCTCACCGAACTCCTCCCAGGCCCGAGTTTTTGCCTCCACGACTACCCGGGCTGCAGTCCGCTTGGCCTGCCGGTACCTGTCAGCTGCCTCCGGAGTCCCACAAGCCATCCAGGCCCCATAGGACTCCTTCTTCAGCTTGACAGCATCCCTTACTTCCGGTGTCCACCACCGGGTTCGGGGATTGCCGCCTCGACAGGCACCGGAGACCTTACGGCCACAGCTCCGAGCAGCCGCAGCGACAATGGAGGTGGAGAACATGGTCCACTCGGACTCAATATCTTTTCAATATCAATAAGGATTGCATCATCCTTAAGAAATAAACGATACGCAAATCCGTCGTCAAACTGGGCTTTGTTTGTAAAACAAGCATTTTAGAAATGCAGGGAACAAACACAAACACTTACACAACTCCGTTGATGCTCTGTAAAAATAAACTCCACCCACTGGTCCCTTAATGCTGTTTCTCTTTTGGTAATCTGTGCAGGGTTGTCTTGTCCTGGCAACCAAAAACTTGATTTTTGAAACTTTGTCCATGTTTAGCATGGAAATCCAACTCTTTAACAGTGTAAAAAACTCAGTATGCATGAAATAGCATTTCACCACCCCCTTTAATGATGTGAAACCGAACAAGCCAGCGCAAGAGAGTTTTGCTTTATAGGGCTGCAACAAATAATCTCGATAACTGATGGTAATCAATAATGAGAATAATCAAATTTATGTGGAAAACTTCCGCCTGTCCCGTTACTTTACAGCAGCGAATAGCGCATTTCTATAGACAAAACACATCTGAAAAACGTTGGCTCTGACATTGTGATACAATTCCCCCAAACCCGTGATCTCTGGTTTTTTCACTATGTGGGTGAAGTCTGTGTGTTACGCGTCAGCACTGATTGTTTCTTGTGGGCGTCTCCTCTAATTGTCATCAGCAACAGCTGTCACTCATTACTCCTCCCTATATATTACCCTGTCTAGCGTCTTGTGTTTGTCAGAGCGTTGTTTCCTGTTACTCGTCTGATGTTTTGCTCTCTTGTGTGTTTCTGCATGTCCATTTCTCCCCGGAAACCCATCCACTCATCGCATCTCACCATCGGATCATCACTTACCTCTCAGCTCGATTCCCCGCAGTTCCTGTGTCACCGTCTCCTGCTGCCAACTCATCACCACACTTCGGATCCTCCATTCACCTGCATCTTCCTGGACTGTGTATCCCCGACCAAGTATCATCTGTGTTTCCATCTTCATGTACTGTGTCATTCATATCATTAAATATTAATTTACTCGCACTTGTTTCCTGCCACTCCTTTCACTAGTCGTTACAGAACGCTCTGACCCACCATGGAAGCAACTAGCACCACTTCACTCTCCGACTTCATCCACCACAGAGTCAACCGCATGGATCAGCAGCAGGAGAGTATTGTAAACACCGAATGCGCGATCCAAGAGCTGGTGACACAGGTGTCCGAGCTCACCTAGCGGATCCATCAGCTCACCTCTCCCGCTGTGCCACCCACACCGCCTCCACCGCCCACCCCCCGGGAGGTCTCCCATGACCACTTCCAGCCAGAGCCGCGACTTCCGGTGCCAGAGAGTTACGCCGGTGAGCCTGACTTTGCAGAACTTACATCAACAAGTGTTCCATGCACTTTGCCTTACAACCCTGCACCTTTGCGACGGAAGAGTCCAAGGTTGCGTTTGCGCTCACTTTGCTTTCTGGCAGGGCCGGCGGTGTGGGAGAACCATCATCCGTGTTGCCTCATTCCATGCCCTCTCCGAGGAGATGAAGAGGGTATACACGTCACTCACACCACTGAACCCATAACTCTGCTCACCTCAGGAAACCACACCGAAACCTTTTATTTGATGGACTCCCCGTCGCTCCCTTTGTTTTAGGTCACCGCTGCTTGGTCAAACACAGTCCACAAGTGGATTGGGGTTCCAACACCGTCACTTTGTGCAGTGAAAGTTGTCATGAGTCTTGTCTGGTTTTTGCTTGTCCTGTTGTGCCTTTTTCTGTCTTTCTGGAGGAGACCATGGTTTTTTCGAACCTGCCCGCAGAGTAATTTAGTAAGTGTTCAGTAAGTCCTGCACTGCTTCTCTTCCTCCGCATCATCCCTACGACTGTGTGATAGACTTAGTGCCAGGTAAGTCTCTGCCTAAGGGCAAGCTTTACTCTCTTTCTAATCCGGAGAGGGAGGCCATGGAGAAATACATTTCTGATTACTTGGCATCAAGGTTCATCCTCCCTTCCTCTTCTCCAGCGGGGGCGGGATTCTTTTTTGTGGGTGAGAAGGATGGTTCTCTGCGACCTTGTATTGACTACTGAGAGCTGAACAACATCACGATACAGAACACCTATCCTTTGCCATTGATTTCTTCAGCTTTCGAGAGGTTACAGGGAGCATCCATATTCACAAAACTGGATTTACTTAATGCTTATCATTTGGTCTGCATTAGGAAGGGGAATGAGTGGAAAACACCCTTAAAGGGCACTTTGAATATTTGGTGATGCCGTTCCGGGTCTCCAACTCGCCAGGAGTTTTCCAAGAACTCGTTAATGACATGTTGAGAGACATGGTAGATCATTTTATATATGTTTACCTGGATGACATACTGATTTTTTCTTCATCTCTCCAGGAAAATGTGCAACACATCAGACGAGTGCTCCAAAGATTACTTGAGAGTGTTCTTTTTGTCAAGGCGGAGAAATGCGTATTCCATGCACGTCTGTTCCCTTCCTAGGGTATATCGTCTCATCCGAGGGAATTCGTATGGATCCTGACAAGGTTAAGGCTGTGATAGATTGGCCAAGTCCAGATTCCCGTAAGGCCCTACAGTGGTTTCTGGGGTTTGCCAACTTTTATTGACGTTTTACTCGTAATTTCAGCCAACTAGTCTCACATCTGATGGCCTTGACCTCCCCCAGTACTCCGTTCAGGTGGTCTAATGCAGCCGAAACTGCATTCACCAACCTCAAAAGCTGCTTCGTTTCGGCTCCCATCTTAGTAGCCCCTGATCCCACATGGCAGTTCGTGGTGGAGGTCTACGCATCAGAGGGGGAGTAGGTGCAGTTCTTTCCCAACATGTTGCCTCGGACGATAAGATGCATCCCTGCGCGTTTTTCTCCCATCGTTTATCTCCTGCTGAATGCAATTATGACATTGGTAACAGAGAATTGTTGGTTGTCAAATTAGCTTTAGAGTGGCATCACTGGTTGGAAGGGTCAGGGGTACCTTTCATTGTTAGGGCCGATCATAAAAACTTAGAATACATCAAAACTGCCAAAAGACTAAATTCCAGTCAGGCTCGGTGGGCATTTTTTCCGGCCGCTTTGAATTTTCTCTGTTGTACAGCCCGGGTTCCAAAAACGTTAAACCAGATTCTTTGTCATGTCTTTTTGATCCTTCCGAACGCCCGGTGACTCATGAGTGTATTTTACCTGAGAATATAGTCGTCTCAGCACTTGTATGGGAGGTCGAATCGAAGGACAATACGACCTTAGATGGGGTAATGCCTCCGCCCGGATGCCCACCGAATCGTTTATTTGTGCCGGAAGAGTTACGGTCCGAGGTTATTCAGTGGGGTCACTGTTCTAATGTTGCTTGTCATCCAGGGATAAGCCGAACCAAGGGTTTAGTTAAGCAACGATTCTGGTGGCCACTTATGGCTTGCGACGTTCACAATTTTGTTTTGGCTGGCTCAGTTTGCGCCAGTGGTAAGTCATCTAACCGACATCCAGATTAAACCAGTTTTTTCAACCGCTGTCTGTCCCATCAAGACCCTGGTTTTTTCATTTCATTTCATCCCCTTGTCCAAATTACCTACATCCAAGGAGACAGTGGTCACTGTCATTGATCATGTCTTTCGGTTACATGGCCTCCCGGTAGATGTGGTTTCTGACAGGGGATCCCAATTTGTATCCAAATTTTGGAAAGAATTTGGCAAATTGTTAGGAGCGATGGTTAGTCTGTCTTCGGGTTATCACCCTCAGAGTTATGGGCAATCTGACCGAGCCAACCAGGATTTAGAGAGAACGTTGCGAAGAATCCTTCTTCCTGGAGCCAAGAACTCTCTATGGTGGAGTACGCTCACAACTCGCTACCAGTGTCAGCTACGGGCCTCTCTCCATTTCAGTGTAGCTTAGGTTACCAGCCACCAGTTTTTCCCAGTTTGGAATCTGAAGTCACGGTCCCCTCTGCTCACGCGTTTGTCCAGAGGTGCCACCGCACTTGGACCAGAGCCCGCGAGACTCTGCTCCGGGTGAGGGAGCGCACTGAGGCCAAGGCCGATCACCACCGGTCGAAGCCTCCCGTATACGTCGTGGGTCAAAAAGTGTGGCTTTCTACTAACAACATTCGCTCCACTCCGTTTCTAATAAATTAGCTCCCAAATTTATTGGCCGGTTTCCTGTCACCAAGATCATTAGTCCGGTGACAGTCCGCCTCAAACTACCTCCAGCGTACATGAGGATTCATCCTGCCTTCCATGTGTCCAAAATTAAACCCGTGTTTTATTCACCATCGGATCATCACTTACCTCTCGGCTCGATTCCCCGCAGTTCCTGTGTCACCGTCTCCTGCTGCCAACTCATCACCACACTTCGGATCCTCCACTCACCTGCATCTTCCTGGACTGTGTATCCCCGACCAAGTATCATCTGTGTTTCCATCTTCATGTACTGTGTCATTCATATCATTAAATATTCATTTACTGGCATTTGCTTCCTGCCACTCCTTTCACTAGTCGTTACAACAGGTACGTCTGCAAGAGGTCTGTTAAAGATCACTTCATCTGGGAAGCATCTGCTGTGTTCAAACATCTGATAGACATCTTCACGATGTCAGGTTTACATTCATTATAAATCATTAACATCTTAAAGACTCTGGTCTGCATGGCAGCTTTCACAGAACCATTATTTTCATTGAAGCGTGCCCTGTTTCAAACTGGACTTCCAGTGTAAACCTCAAGCAAACTCACACGCATTTAACACATTTAGCCCCATCAGGTGATTTCCCAGTGCATAACTTATATTTGTTGCTTATATCCTTATCTGTATATATTAGAAAGTCATGAGTATTTCTATTTTGCTCAAGGACAGTAGCGAGTCTCTAAACTTCACAGACTTCAGTGAACGAGCGCTGGCACACATGCCAGAACGCTTTAATTCCCATTAAAATATAGGCTGCGTTAAATAAATATCAAACATTATTTTTAAGTTTTAAGTGCTACATTTAACACAAGTTACTGTATATTCATGAGAACAGTAGCCTAACAGCACAGGTACTGTTGTTTTGCAGTATAAATGTAAAATAATTCGTTCAAAAGCGTTTAGACTGATTCATTAAAAAACAAGTTTATTTTCATTCTGGTATGTGCCTTCAGTTCTGTCATCTTCTAATGAAGGAGACACTAATAGATTCCATCATTTGGGTGCGAAGACGGTAAATAAGTGCCTTGTTAGGCTGTAGTCCGCGGTCCATTAGACATTTCATCTGTTTCTCAGTGAATGTGGCCGAATGCTGACAAGAGAACATGAATCACACATTAGTATATCAATTCACAAATAGCATATCATGCTGAAATTCAGATCTGATTTCCCACGGGACATTAGAGCGTGTCAGACTGAGGTTATGGAACGGCTCAGCATCAGTGCTCTAGTGTAAAGCTCTTCAGTAAAGAATGAACAAGAAGCCCATCATGCAAAGTGGACAGAAAGAACAATGGCAAGTTTTATATCATATTGAGAAAAGTGCTCAGAGTTTAGTCTGCGATGATTTTAGGAAAGTGAAACACCAGACTCACCACGAGGATCCTTCAAACTTAACAAGGGGTTTGTTCAAATTCAAACATATATTCCTACAACCTCAGTTGTTCTCAATATTTCCTCTTTTTTTCACAGTTTTTAACATTAACTTAAAATATTTGTATTTTGTTACTCTATGCTTATTTACTTCTATTCCAATATAAACAATATAAATATATAAATTTCTGTCAGCGGGCTTGCGGAATAACAAATATCATTGTTGACAAGCACTTCTGCTGAATTATTTGAGAAATTAACTTCTCTAACGTCTCTAAACTCAGAAGGTCACGTGGATCATATGATTCACGTCTATTGATTAAAGATGCAACTGGCCTCAAGCCATGTAACCTCACTCCTAATAAAATACACTTCTGCCTTTTGGAGAAGGCTATACTTTCATCAAAACTGAAGATAAAATATCCATAGCATTTTTAGGACATTCTTTTCACATCGCTCAATGTGATGACTTCGCATCTGAAAATCATGCCAAACAGTAGCCTTATAACGAAGACATTTCTTTGTAGACATTTGACTGATGTTAGCAGTGTAAAACATTGCTCTGTATTTTCACATCCATCATTTACAGTGTTAACTGCATTTCCATCTGTCCTGTCCAGTCTCTCAGCATGACTATCTGTGTATTTGTTTCCAGTATATTAACACTCTATAAATTTGCAGCACTTTGGCTCGTTCTCTTTGTCTTTCAGCCCTTCCATCCCCTTTAATCCCCAGAATCCTCACGACCCCCGAACACACAAAGACACAGGCGCGTGTTTGAGAATGAACACGTCTCTGTAGATCTCACGGGTCTGGATGAGGAAGATAAAGCTGAGAACACAAGACCTCACGCTTCTCTCCTCACACAAAGACAGCGGCCGCTCTTCACAAGCATCAGAACACCAGCAGAAAGCAGAGTTTACATCCAGCGCTTCAGATATCGTGACAGTAAACATGAGCCGAGTGTGATTGTCTTGATTACAGGAGCGGTGTGTAATGTGTTGATTCAGAGAGTGTATACTGTGGCTGCACCTGTTGTGCTCTTGTGAGTTGTTTGTGAGAATCTAGCGCTTTTGGCCTCAGGATAACCCACCCACACATGAGCGCTGGGATCAGAAGAACGGAGGAAAGTGGAATAGAGCAGTTCAACTTCACATCAATACTTGTGCTCCGTTACATAAACACAATCATCTCTCACACACAGACTGCAAGCTACTCTCACATGCAACAACTTTGATTTTGCTGCTGGTTTTTCATCTTTACCTGCAATGAAATGTGTTTAAAAGCTTTTTTCAGACCATATATATCTTGTTTTAATTTAGCTTAACTGTACTAAAATAACTAAAACTACAACTGAAATGTAAATTAATAAAAACTACATAGATGCGTATATAAAACAAACCAAAACTACAAAGAATTACAAAAACTTTACAAAATTATTAAAAATATAAACATGAAAGCTGATTCAAAATATTAGTATCAATTATACTATCTAAATTATACTAAAACAGCACTTTTATAGAGAGCCTTGAAATGTGTTCACCTGAAAATATAACCTTGAAGAGCCATTTCAACCTGATCTACACTGAAAAACATTGCTGTAGGATTTATTTTGAGACAATTTTCACCCAGAAATGCTAGTAAAGGTCAAAATGATTAGAAAGAAGATCATACAAATAAATGTGAAATAGAGTTTTCTTGTAAGACGACTCCACTAACTGATTCCTGATGTTATGATGTTGATAGACTGAGATGTGAAGCAGATAAAGCGTGTGGAGCTGGACTCCTGGACTCACCCTGGTACTCCTGTCCTGGGACGTATGCTCCGGGGCTGCCCTGGATCTGGAAGGTGAGCAGCACCTCTCCTCCTCCCTCGGCCCCGGGGCCCTCCAGCTCTCCGTGGTGGGTGCACAGGAAGAAGAAGGGATTGAAGCGCGGGTAGAAGCCGGACGGAGAGCCTCCCAAATCCACGGCACCCGCTGACAGCAGCAGCAGAGCGCAGGAGAGAGCGGCCCGAACCCTGAACATCTCTGCTCCAGGAGCTCGAGGAGAGAGAGAGAGAGTGTGTGTGTGCACGGGGCCAGGTGTGTGTGAGTCTCACAGGTGTGTGTGTGTGTGTGTGTGTGTCTGTCCTCCCTTCACACGGGGAGTTCAGAGCCTGGTGTTCAGCCCCGCTCCAACACTTAAATAGTGCTCAGCCCTGCCTCCCTCCGCCTCTCTCTCCTCCCACCTCCCTCCCTCACTCACTCCCTCTCCCTTTCTCTCTCTCCCACTCTCTCGCTCTCCTTCTCTCTCTCTCTCTCTCTCTCTCTCTCAATCTAAAATCACCCTGTTTGCCTCTCATCTGCTTCCTCCCTTCCTGGTTTCTGTCAATCATTCTAATATGCCTGTGTGTTAGTGATTTGTCTCTCTTTAGCACTGTTTTGTCCAAGACAGCCTGTCTTTGTGTTTTTCTCCTCCACTCCCTCCATCCCCCAAAGCAAATTCCCTGCTTCTCCACCCAAAGATCACACCTCCTCCTCCTCCTCGTCTCCTCCTGTCTCTCTCCATCTCCCTTCTCTGATAGGACCCTCTCTTTGTGCTCTTTCTTTTTGTTTTGCCTTCTCTCAGCTCTGTTTCTCTGTGTGTACCCCGTTCTCCTTTACATGATTGTTTCCTTTAAAATCAGACCTTCTCATCTTGTCTGTGTCTCTCAAAAAGAGGCCGTTTGTGCCAATAACACACACACACACACACACACTTCACACTTTCTCCATCTGTCTGCTCTTGTGTATGACTCCTTGAAATGATCCAGCCATCTGAGACGATGAAGAAGAAAACATGCTTGAATATGGATCAGAGATTTCTGCTATTACTTGCAACATTCATGATTAATTCACACATTTGTCCTGCAAAGTTCACAGTATGTTCTACAATGAGAAATGCTGTTTCAGAAAGTCAAGATCTGCTGTTTATCAAGTGATCTGGAGACCCTCTTCTGATCCCTAACACACCATTCACTCCACAGCATGAATGTAACTCTACATTAGCACACAATACATCTCTGCAGTTACAACTTCACATAAACATAGACCTAAAAATAACTATACAAGAAATCAAAATGCGAGGGGAAGTTGACACAGGTAGAGGAAGCGCGAGGAAACACATGCATGCAGTCCTGCGGCTGATTCAGAGTCAGTACGACTGCGAGTGTGATATTACTATAATGCACTCAGATCCATGCATCTGGACACTAACTTTGTCTGTTTCTGCTAACCAACAAAAACAGTTCCAAACCAACCGAAGCAGGTTTAACCCCTGCGTCTCGGATCAAACTCAGTGACTAGCGCTTACTGTGTTTAGTCAATAGATCCACATATGATCTTTAAAAAATTGCATGAATAATTATACGAGGATAAGCGTATGGAGATATTTACACTTCATGAGCCTCATGCGATCATCTGTCTATCACATAAATGTGTCTCCTCAAAGCAGATCCTGCACTATAAGCGAAATCACTTCACAAGAATCAGCAGATATGTTCTGCGTTTTGTTTCTCTTCAGCTGTTGGAGATCAAAGCTGCATTAGGAGGCAGCGCTGGCGGGAGAGAAAACTGTAGTGATCATCACCGTTAACCAGAAAACTGCAGCTTCAGGACCACACGCTGGATGTGTGTCTAAGAGCCAGGCTGAAAAACTCATGGGAAACATCATGAATTTGGCTTTCTGTGCTTAAAGAGGGGGCTTGATCCCCAGACTCTGAATGAAACCCCCACATAACGAACAGAGAAGAGATGAGAGGCTCAGTGACTTCTGTTATAAACACTTCAGACGTGATTGACAGGACTGAACGATGAGGCTCCTCCCATCATTATTAATCCACCATGAAATTTACATATTTAGCTTGAACAATCAGATCCACCAGTCACAGGAAACATGAAGTGGTTTTTCTGACCCCATCCGTCCCGTCTCAAATACATCTTTACATGATATAAGCAGCTTTTATGTCTGTTTATATCATGATCAGATTTCTGAAAGAGAAAACACATAGTCTGCGTGCCGCTGTGTGTCCAAAATCTAAATTAGGGCCACTAAATGACCGCTGTGACAAACGAGCAACAAGAGTTTGACATTTCTGACTCTCATCTACTGATCCATCCATTGTAAAGACAACATGTCATTCTGGTCTAATTGTTATGAAGTTAGTGCACTCACGCTTCCCGCCGGAGACAGAGCTATCGCTCTCCATTACAGAAACTGGGTCAGGAGATCTGGTCTTGGGAACGGAGGGGGTGGACGAGGCTTTGGGGCAGTAATTATTTTTGTCTTCATTAAGTTCAATCTCAAGGTTGTAACAGAGCCTTTGACATCTGTGCTTTCCATTGGATCCCTCAGCCCTTGCTCCACTGCCTCTGCTGCCAGACATCGTCTCGCTCAGGAGGAGTTTGGAGGGACACGGAGAGAGACGACTATCAAGGACACACGCCACACATCAGACATGCCCTTGGAACACGCTTCATCAGTGCTAATGGATTCTTAACTGATATTACTGACATTATTTGTGTTGTGCAAGTTGTTGATCTCAGCGATTCTTCATCTGCTTTGAATAAAGGGCTCGACCGATACACAGTAACCAAGCAACACAAAATTGTAGCACAAATAAATCAATACATATGTTTCAGATGGTTGCTGAGGGCAACAGTAAATGTGTAGCCTTGATTTCACATGTCTGAGAAGATAAAGAGTCTGAGAAAGGGTTAAATGGTCATTTGTAGACGATATTACAGTAAAACACATTTCCTCCAGAATGAGCTCTCTTTAAGAGTTTACATGTTTATGAACACATAATATTACACTTATGTCCAAACATAAAATCTAGGACTTTTTCTTTTTCTTTTTATCAACTACAGTACATAGTAGAATACTCCAGGTTCAGTACAAATTATGCTCAATCAACAGCATTAGTGGCATAAATGTTATCACTATATTATAAAAATGTAAAAGTAGAAATGTTCCATTTATTTTATAAAAGACATGGTTCTTGTGCATCTGCTGTTGGGACAGTGAAGGTTTTTTATTTTTAATTGACTCCATTCACTTCCACTGCAAATGTCTCGCAGTATAGATATTTTTGTGTTCAGTTCTGCTGTCATGTGATCTTGTTGAAACCCTGTGGTTGTTAATAAATATCACTCAGTGCTTGTGATATTAACAAGCACACACTGAGATGAAGCTGTTCATCACTCTTCTCTTCTTCTCCTCTCATCCGTCTGACAAGGCTTTCGTTACGTATTCTAATTGTTTAGAGGGCTATGTGAAAAATCATTAAAATCATATACATATAAATGGTCACACCACATGATAAACAGTGCCACCAATGTGTGACAACATGAGGTTAAAAATGAGCTCAAAAAGACGATCAATTCCATGAAATACACAGAATAGATTCATCCTGACCCATTCAGAGGACAACTCATCAATGATTTATAAACATAAGCGAGTGTTTGAAAATGCATATGAAAGCTTCTTCAGTGTATGTTCTTCATCTCGTGCACACATATGGATTATGATACATCATTCCTACTCAGTCTACCATCTAGTGTGATTCATTGGTGTTTTAGCACATACTCCTGCTGGGCTCTGCTCTTTCCGATATTTTTAGCAGGAATCCTCTGTGCTTTTTGATTCAGTCTTTTGCTCCGAGCCTCAGGTCATGAGATGATCTCTGAGCCTCGTGAACAGCAGCAGAGCTCCATCCAGCGCCTTGAGAGAAAGACAGGTGCATTACAAATACTGTTTATGAGTTATTATTATTATTATTATCCAGCCACAGTCAGACTCTATTCACCTCAAAGACATGATCTTCTGCTCTTGATGTCTCAGTCTCCACAGACTTCCTCCAGGAAAGACAGATCTAGTTAAAGCTGATTGTTGAGGACTTCACAAATACTGTGTAATGAAAACAGCACATTCTGCTTCAGACAAACTGGGATATAAGTGCAGAAAAGGATTTGTTTCTGCTAAATTATTCTGATAAAGTAAATAGAGCAGAATGATTGAACGGAGTCTAGTTTAGTGCAGGATTTGAGTCTTCTGGATCTGCTCACTAAGAGAATAGTTTGGATTCGTTCTCTGACTCGTTCAGTGATTCTAGCCTAATACACAAAACAAATGCACAAAATACATTTAAATACCGTTTGTGCTTAAAACATTTGTGGTGATTAAATATACACTTACACATGCCAATGTGTATTATCATCATTACTACCATGGTCTTGGCAAAATCACTAGTACATTTAATACAAATCAGTTTAATTAATTAAAACACTAATATATCGCCACCTACTGGCTGAGATTTGCAGTCTATAACAACATTTTCCTTTACAACACTTTCCTTCTTCTTCTTCTTTATGAGGCATTATGCATGCATGAGAATATAAGCCAGTTACCTCTGAAATATATTATAATAGGCTTCATAAAGTGTTACTAAGCTTCTTATTAGCTCATAGTGAACTTTGTCAATTAGGATATGTAACCTATCTTGCAACGAAGTGGACAACTAATCATCTCGATGGATGAATGAATGAATTTCATCTGTTCTGTGTCTTATGGCATGGCTGTGGTGACTGAAGCTGATATGATTGTGTGCAGTGTTCTGGAGCTCTCCTGCCATCTAGTGTCTGATGTCTCACTGTGCAGACGGGAATACACACCTGCTTCACTTCCATTGGTGTGAAAGGGCTTTTACTTTAGCCCAAAATCTAAATATTTTTTATTGAAAACAAAGAATCAAGAAAAAATGATGCAAAAGTAATGTAACACAACACTTTCCATAAAAAGTGACTAGGTAATGCAATTAGTTGCTTTTTAAGGAGTAACATGAGATTGTAATGCAGCACAGCCTGTAAAGAGTGTGCACTGGTTTCCTTTGATTCGTGCTCATTCCAGCAGGTCAAACACATGCTGCTGGACGCCATAAACTCACTCCGCTCCTGTTTTCCACATCATTTGACATCCGCAGTGAGAAGGCACCAGTTTGGGCTGTAATAGACCAGTAATGGTCATCCGTCATCATCACCTTCTCTCAAACAATACATGTAAAGGTCAGCAGGTCAGAGGCTACTGCCCCCTTCAGGAGAGCAGAAATCAATACATGATTAGAACTTCAATCTGGACCAAAGGACAGCCAGCGATATTTCAATGATAAAGAAGGTTCGATATCGTCATACAGTTATAAATGCTGTCCCTATCACAAACAGACCAGTCATTCTTCACAGTTATATCCCCATCTGACAGGCCATTATCTTTAAGAATTATAAGGAATAAATATCATTCATGATCATAATGTTTATATGAAGATCCATTACCTCAAATGAATTATACCTCAAATATATATACATATATAGTATAATTCGAAGTATAATTATATATATTTACATTACTAGCTATAAATTGTAGTTACAGAAGAAGTAGTTTTAATTTGGCTGGATTCCATTTGAATGATTTAGCAATTTTAATGATCAAAAAGCATTTTAATTGATTGAAGAATTTAACAACTCAATTTATTGATGTATTTATCTTTTAATTTTTAATTTTTCTGGATTTATGGTTGTATTTCCACTGTTCTCCGAGTCCACAGATATTGCTGTAGCAGCTGAGAGTGTTTCAGATGTCTCAGAGATTGCTGTCAGTCCAAATCAAGCAGAAAAAGCAGTTTCCTCCTGCTATTATTTCTGCCAAAACTGATAACACAGCGAGTTTCTGAATTTCTGAAGATCCACCTGTCTCATGAAGGACTTTTTGAGTAAAACGTAAGAAATGCCTTATTGTCAAATTAAACTTTGCACCATCCTGCAACTGAGGAAAGTAGAGGAATAACAGAAGAGAAGAGAAGAGAAGAGAAGAGAAGAGAAGAGAAGAGAAGAGAAGAGAAGAGAAGAGAAGAGAAGAGAAGAGAAGAGAAGAGAAGAGAATCTGCCTGAACATCATCAGCTCAGCTTTTTTACGATTGTAAGAATTACTGTCAGAGAATTACTGAATTACAGACAGACAACAGACACACAGTGCATTAACATACAGACATCTGTAACCACATCTCACTGAGAGAAGATGCAGGAAACATCTCTGTGTCTTCACACAGCTCACTCAGAATGGTCAGTAGAAGAGTGTAATCTTCTTCATGAATGCTAGTGATATTTAAGGTCATGACTGGTACAATGGTCTCAATTTTACGGGAAGAAGACTAAAAGGTGATAAAGATCCTAAGAGTGAAGAGATATTTTGCTCACTGCAGAGGATGTGCCATCACCCAGTGACTTCACAAACTGTACAGCGCAAACCTAAAGACAGTTTGACCAAAGTTCTGCCAACATGTGAACTTTGCCACAAGGGAACAACACACTGGACTTTGTCTACACCACAGAAAAGAATGCACACAAGGCTTGTGATAATGACATGGTTTTTTTAGTTTATGTAAAGGCAAAAATTTCTATATAGTATATTTAGTCCAAATCTGTCAGTAGGTTAGGTGTGCATAGTTTCATACTGTTTTACTTCTTTGTTGTATGTCTGTATTTATGTAGCAGCGTGGTCCTGTGAGGCACAACATTTCGTTCCTCTGTATGGCCACACGTGTAGCGGAATGACAATAAAGATCAACCTGAAACTGAAAATGCCTTTTGTCTCAAGAGGTGATAACTCTAAATGATCAATGCAGATTCCAATTGTTAGATCCTGGCTCCATCTCCATCTCAGGGGATGTTTGTCTTGGTCTGAGGTTCTTCTGAGGATCAGGTCATAGCCAGAATGATCCCACACACTTCATACTATGTATTTTTCATGACATGCAGCCAAGTATGGTGACACAAACTCAGAATTCATGCTCTGTGAACACACCCTACAGCACAACACACTGTGAACACACAAAAAAGCTGAGACTATGAATTGGATTCAGAATGATAATCCAAACATAGATGGAGTCGATCAACTCCCCAAAGCTTGACAGTCATTACCTCTTCACAGGCCGACATTTATTCCATAACGTTACCCCGTATTGATGCTGTTTTATGTTTAATGATCTTGTTAGATTTAGTGTAGAAGCATCTGTTGTTCAGTTTCTTCTTCGCTTGCGTTTTGTAAATTCTGTACAGAAGATGTGTAACAGCGCCCCCTTCCCTATAACAATGAAAACAGATTCCCGGAGCACAAGTAGCTATGGTGCAAATATAAGCGAAGTTTATTTAGTATATTTCGGAGAAAAAGTAGACCTATTTTTAGTTTATAAGAAGTACAGGTCCTTCTCAAAAAGTTAGCATATTGTGAAAAAGTTCATTATTTTCCATAATGTAATGATAAATTAAACTTCCATATATTTTAGATTTATTGCACACCAACTGTAATATTTCAGGTCTTTTATTGTTTTAATACTGATGATTTTGGCATACAGCTCATGAAAACCCAAAATTCCTATCTCAAAAAATTAGCATATTTCATCCGACCAATAAAAGAAGTGTTTTTAATTAAAAAAAAAAAAAAAAAAAAAAAAAAAAGTCAACCTTCAAATAATTATGTTCAGTTATGCACTCAATACTTGGTCGGCAATCCTTTTGCAGAAATGACTGCTTCAATGCGGCGTGGCATGGAGGCAATCAGCCTGTGGCACTGCTGAGGTGTTACTCCTGCAGGTGCCAGGTCGTGCTGAAAAACTAAATCTTCATCTCCATAAAGCTTTTCAGCAGATGGAAGCATGAAGTGCTCCAAAATCTCCTGATAACTAGCTGCATTGACCCTGCCCTTGATAAAACACAGTGGACCAACACCAGCAGCTGACATGGCACCCCAGACCATCACTGACTGTGGGTACTTGACACTGGACTTCAGGCATTTTGGCATTTCCTTCTCCTCGGTCTTCCTCCAGACTCTGGCACCTTGATTTCCGAATGTCATGCAACAGTCCAGTGCTGCTTCTCTGTAGCCCATTTCCTGCACACGCCTGTGCACGGTGGCTCTGGATGTTTCTACTCCAGACTCAGTCCACTGCTTCCGCAGGTCCCCCAAGGTCTGGAATCTGTCCTTCTCCACAATCTTCCTCAGGGTCCAGTCACCTGTTCTCGTTGTGCAGCCTTTTTTTGCCACACTTTTTCCTTCCCACAGACTTCCCACTGAGGTGCCTTGATACAGCACTCTGGGAACAGCCAATGTCTTTCTGTGTCTTACCCTCTCGCTTGATGGGGTCAATGATGGTCTTCTGGACAACCGTCTGGTCGGCAGTCTTACCCATTATTGCGGTTTTGAGTAATGAACCAGGCTGGGAGTTTTTAAAAGCCTCAGGAATCTTTTGCAGGTGTTTAGAGTTAATTAGTTGATTCAGATGATTAGGTTAATAGCTCGTTTAGAGAACCTTTTCATGATATGCTAATTTTTTGAGATAGGAATTTGGGGTTTTCATGAGCTGTATGCCAAAATCATCAGTATTAAAACAATAAAAGACTTGAAATATTTCAGTTGGTGTGCAATGAATCTAAAATATATGGAAGTTTAATTTTTATCATTACATTATGGAAAATAATGAACTTTTTCACAATATGCTAATTTTTTAGAAGGACCTGTATACTAAAAGAATAGCTACTTTTTCGTTAGGGTGACCATAACCTTTGGTTATTGTCTCAGCTTTAATTAAGTTGTACATAGTTATATTAACTATCAGGTCTAGGTAAATAGTTCTAGCACAACCACTGAGTATTGTTGGAGCTTTAACGAAGTTGTTACATGGGTGATTGTAGGGGGCTAAACAGAACCACTATTTAAATCAGGGGTGGGGAACTTTGATCCTGGAGGGCCTATGTCCCTGCGGAGTTTAAATCCAACCCTAATCAAACACACCTGAACAAGGTCTTCAGAATACAGGTAGGTTTTTTTTTTTCTCAGGGTTGGAGCTAAACTCAGCAGGAACACAGGCCCTCCAAGATCAACGGCCCCCACCCCTGATTTAAATAATGGTTTGAGTGGGTGACCTATTAAATAGTTAGTCATAACCTCTCACTATTGATCAGGCTGGAGAGTTTGTGATCTGTGTGATACACCCTGAGTCCTAATGAATGAGTAAACAAAGTAAATAGTAAACTAGAATCATCAAATGGAAGAAGAATAAGAGACAGGCAAACAAACACATTTGCATTGCAACCTAAATTTTAGGTCATACTAAAATGGAGTCATAATCGAATGGATCTTAAAATGTAATAACTTTGCACGCTGAAAATACTGAACACGCAAGAAACCTTAAGCCATCACTGGATACCTTCCTTGGACCAAATGTGTGGGCCTTACACACTCATAGTACGGTCACAGCCAGTTTTACAGCTCTTCAGTAACAGATCAAAACAGATATTTGCACAGTATTGTTTTCATAAGGTCTTGACTTTTTTTTTTTTTTAATATACAAACATTCCCTTTACGATTTTTTTCCCCTACGTAAGCAGCCATTTTAACTTGTGTATAATGCAATATTGTATGCAAGCAATGCCAATAAATTACTTTTGAATTGAAAAGTGATAAGGCTATGTGAAAGGAATCAATTAGTCAAAACATGCAAGATATAGGCATGACAAGATTAACTTAAAACCAACACATGAAATTTAATGAGGCACAGTTAAAAGTGAACTTGACATAAAAGGCCTTTTTAAACACCTCATGTTCTGTCCGTATCTCTCTCAGCTGGGCATCATGAGTCCAGCTCGAGTCCAGTCAGCCGTCACGATGCTCACAGTGATAGCAGACACCATGAGCAGCACGAGGCTGTGATCACTGCGCCTGCTCGAGTTACAGTAAGGACGGCCGCAGCAAGAGTACGTGAAGCTAATGTTGTTCCCGCGGATCATTTGACTGCTGGATCGGACACAGTCTCTCTGCGACATACAGCCTTTGGAGAACAGAACGGGTGCATGTCCGAACCGGCCGTGGGCAGTGAAGCAGAGCTCCTGCGGGCGGCACTCAGACAGAATGTGCCTGCAGCTCCTGTTGAAGGACGTCTGAGGACAGTAGTAACAGTAGAGATTTTCACACAGGACAGCAGGAGGATAGAGACACAGAACCAGGAGCACAGGAACTGGAATCCAGCAGTGACCAGCTTTAGACAACACCATAAAGTCCATTTCGTTCAAGAAAACCCACACCACCGGACTGCAGCAAACAGCTTTTCAGGAGGAAGTTTAAGCATGATTTTAATGACACGCTTCTTTAAAGCAGGTGTGAACTGTTGACTTAATGACCTTAATTAACCAATCAACTCAATCTCACTGCATGCTGGTTATTGTGCTGTCTATCCTGATGTGATGGAGGCATCTCAAGCTGGGGCCTGTACTATGATGGTAGCTGAACAAATTGAGAGTTACAGGATTAGTTTTGAGTTGACAAAACCAAACCTCTCCAATCCGGCTTTGTTGGTACCATGATGCTGTTCATCAACTTTTTTGTCAACTAATGCTTTGATCCTGAGTTTGTGGAGCGCGTGCACATGAATGTGTGACATCACTGGCAAACAGCCAATCATGAGCCTTGCAACACGAAGCAAGTTTGATTTACTTCTCGCGAGAGACCCAGCGAGATTCACTAACTAAAGGGTTAAGAGATTGAAAAATATGACAAATTTAAACGTCATATGAAAAATGAAGGAGGACAAATAAAATAAATAATCTTGCTCTATCAGTGCAGTGACATGTGAAACTTATATATAGTGATACAGACTCGAACATTTAAGGTCAGATTTTTTATTTTTTAAATAGGGCAATCTTTTGATACTACAGCTTATTTATATAACATGATCTCTGTATACATTAATATTTAAAATAAATGATTTATAATAACTGTTAAACTAAAATTGCTTGTGTGTAAAAGATAAATAATAATATAAATTACAATAATTATATAAATCATAAAATGACTCCGTAATTATTGTTAAAGCCAGATTTCTTCCATTTTTTTTAAGCATTAGTTACCTTTAATTTGGAGCAAGATAAACTGGAGTGATTTGTGTCAGACATGTGTCACTTCTCTCACATCTGATTGGTCCAGCTTCGGTTTGAGGTCTCTAACCCAGAACATAGTCAGCCCTGGAGCTGGTCAGCCGTGGAGTGTGAGTAACTAAGGCAATGAATGCTGCTAAAAGCCAAGCCACTTACGTGGTACCTAAAACCCAGGATTAGTGCAAACTAACCTGAAACTTACTTAGCTTGCCAGCTAATCTAGCTTCATGGTACAGGCCCCTGGTCTCAATGATGGCTGATTTCTGAAATCAAGTCTTTATTCAACTACACATGAAAAAAAAAACCCAAGCACATTTTGACAGACATAGATCGAGTCAAGATGTTAGATGTCTTAAGTGTGTCTGACTGGGTGCATGTGTGTGGTATTTGTAGTGCAGAGGTGATTGGATGATGATTGTCAGGTGGAAGTGCTGAGTACTCAGGTGAGGGTGTGCGTTGTGAATGAGTGGAGGTGGAACCTGGCGTGTTTGTAATAGTACCCCCCTCCCCACGGCCTGCTCCTGAGGGCCGAGGGCCGAGGACCCCGACGACGTGGTGGACGTCCTCTTCCTCTGGGAGCTGGCCGGTTAGGATGACTGGAGTGGAAGGTGTTTAGTAAGTTCAGATCCAGGATGTCGTTGCGTGGGACCCATGAACGTTCCTCTGGACCATATCCCTCCCAGTCCACTAGGTATTCAAGTTGTCCACCACGCCGTCGGGAGTCCAGGATGTCTCTTACTTCGTAGGCAGCACCATCTTCAAGGAGGATTGGAGGGGGGGCTTCGGCTTCACCAGGTTCTAGGGAGGGAGAAACAGAGGGATGGTGAAGCTTAAGGTGAGACACATGGAAATTGGGGTGAATCCGGTACTCAGGTGGTAATTGGAGTTTGTAAGTGACGGGATTGATCTGCTCAAAGATGGTGGTATGTATGGGCTCAGATCGGCGAAGGTCGGCTGTCATTCTGCGCCTGCGTAGGGCCCGCTGGAGTTGGTGGTGGGCCGCGTCCCAGAGCCTCTCACTCTCCCGGAGCCAGTAGTCGATGGCGGCGACATCCGAGGGTTCACCGGACCAGGGAAAGATTTGATGTTGGTAGCAAAGCACGCACTGGAATGGAGTGAGTCCGGTGGTAAGTTGTCACAGGGAGTTCTGTGCATACTCAGCCCACCCTAGGGACTAGTTCCAGGAGTTCTGGTGGCCGTGACAGAAGGTACGGAGGAAACATCCAATCTCCTGAACCTTCCTCTCTGTCTGCCTGTTAGATTGTAGGTGGTATCCGGAAGACAGACTGATGGCTACACCTAGGAGTGAATGGAATGCTTTCCATACCCGTGAGATGAACTGAGGAGCTCTGAAACAATGTCTTCTGGGATGCCGAAGTACCTGAAGACATGGTTAAATAGTAACTCGGCCATTTCCATGGCCGTGAGCAGACCTTTCAGCAAAACCTTCTCAGAAATGGTCGATGAAGCTGGAATAAGACTGGATAACTGGGTTATTCTGAGTCCAAAATGAATCTGCCCACAGAAGTGCTTTACCTTGCAGTTGAGAAATTACGAATGCTACCTTGGATCTCTCGGTTGGGTATATCGACCAGGTCTTGAAAGGGGTCCGTGAGGCTCATGCTTGTGCCGATCGGTGTTGGTCCGGTCTTCTATTTCAGAATACCACAGGAGGCTGAGGATAACAGAAAGACAGTTTATTGAGGCACAAGCAGAGGAGCGGGTAGTGCTGGGTAAAGTGATATGGAGTATGGCTGTGATGAAGTGATCCGTAGTAGCAGGTTAGAGACGTCAAAGGAGGGAGGTGTACCACACACATGCATGGAGATGGCTGGGAACTTCTGGAGATCGCTGGAGAAAGGCAAGTAGAGATACCGTTAGTCCTTAGAGTTAGCATACAGGTAAGATCTTGTTGCAAACGAGACCGGACGCTGACTGAGTGCGTGTGTATGGTATTTGTAGTGCAGTGGTGATTGGATGATGATGAGGGTCAGGTGGAAGTGCTCAGTACTCAGGTGAGGGTGTGCGTTGTGAATGAGTGGAGGTGGAACCTGGCGTGTTTGTAACAGTAACAAGTGTAACTGTTTTTTTGTTGTTGTTTTTTTTTGTAAACCAGATGTAGTGTTGAGGAGGGGTGAGGAGTGTTTAGTGGTGTGTGTGTGTGAGTGTGTGTGTGTGTGTTTGCGTGTGGGGGGGATTCAGACAGCTTTAGGGAAAATGTTCCTGAATCTGGTGGTCCTTGTCCAGAGGTTCCTCAAGCGCCTCCCAGAGGGCAGGAGGTTAAACAGTCTGTGGTCAGGGTGAGAGGAGTCCTTAAGAATGCTGCGAGTTCGACGTAGAAGGCGTTTCCTCTGGATGTCCTCAATAGCAGGAAGTGGTGTCCTTGTGTTACGTTGGGCAGTTTTCACCATCCTCTGCAGTGCCTTGAGGTCAGCAACTGAGCAGTTCCCATACCAGACTGTGATGCAACTGGTCAGTAGGCTCTCGATCGCACACCGGTAGAAGTTCACCAGGATGGCTTGAGACAGCTGGTTCTTCTTCAGTGTCCTGAGGAAGAAGAAGCGCTGGTGAGCCTTCTTGACCAGGCTGGAGGTCTTTGTGGTTCAGGACATGTCCTCCAAAATGGTGGTTCACAGGAACTTGAAGCTGAAGACACGTTCAACAACCATCCCATTAATGTGGATGGGGTCATGCGTGCTTCCTTTCCTCTTCCTGAAGTCCACAATGAGCTCCTTTGTCTTGCTGGTGTTGAGGAGCAGGTTATTGTTAGTGCACCATGCGGATAATAGTGATAGTTTTAAAAACCAAGCTGAAGTCCACAATCAGTATCCCCACATATGTCCCTGGTCTGTCTAGATGTTGCAGGATGTAATGCAGTCCCATGTTGACTGTCATCCACAGACCTGTTTGCTCTGTAGGCAAACTGGAGGGGGTCCAGAAAAGGTCCAGTAATGTCCATAAGATAAGCAAAATTAGTCTTTCAAATGACTTCATGACCACAGACATTAGAGCCACAGGTCTGTATTTACGAAGTCCATTAATTTTGGGTTTCTTTGGGATGGGGATGATGGTGGAGCATTTGAAGCAGGAGGGGACTTCACACAGCTCCAGTGATCTGTTGAAGATCTGTGTGAAGATGAGGGCCAGCTGGTCAGCACATCATTTCAGACAGGCTGTGTCACACTGTCTGTGCCTGGTGCCTTTCTTCTCTTGTTCTTTCTGAAGACCTGACACACGTTATCTTCACCGATTTGGAGTGCTGGAGCGGGGTTGCAGGAGGTGTGAATGGTGTTTTTCAGATCGTCTGCCAGTTGTTGACTCTCCACAGTGACAGGGATGGTGTCTTGTAGTTGGTGATCTCTTTCAGACCTTTTGCAGAACTCTTTACTGGAGTCTTTTTTTTTTTACTTCACTAAACAAATGTGCATGTGCCACGCAGTCCAGCAAAAGATAAAGATGCAATCATGTAGGCCAAGTAGAAAATGTATCTGTATCTAAGTTGATTATTAGCCTGCTCTTGACAGAGAACTGGCTTGGTTTTTGAGAGATGGATGTGCACAATGCTGCTGTTTGATTCATGAGTGTGCTGTGCTTATTCCATTCATTCGTATCATATTGTAGCCTAATGTTTAAATCATTGCCTTATGATGTATTATTATAGGTGTAGCTATTCTAGCAAAGCTCTGATTTCTGAGAGATGTACGGAGAGGAACAGCAATGCAGTGTTTGATTTTCGCTCTTTTCACTCATAGTTTACATTCATTCTCTTCACACTTGTGACTTTAGAGGTCTGTGTATAACATTGCACTGATACCCTGACTCAATACCATTGAGTGTCATCTTCACCTGAATAATCAGGCAGAATAATTCCTTGTCCGTTATTCGTTTTTTGAAGCCATTATCCGTGCTATTCCATTTAAGGTATTCGGCTTCAGGCACAACCCTAATTACTACATTTCATATTTTATTTTAACATGCAACATAGATAAGGTCATAGAACAGCTCCACACAATATTGTAATCCTAAAATTCACGTCGTACTTGCAAACTCTTTTTATGAATTATGGTTAATGCATGCTCGAGTAGTCACTTATTTTTCCAACAGTGATCGACTAGTCTATGCAAGCCCTAGTACAGTATGATAAAAATGTCGCTGTATTTATGTGCGCATGCCCAGTAGAGCCAAAGTTATCCTTTCTAGCCTTAACCATGCATCTGTCATATCCCGAGCTTTGCGTGTGTGCACTGTGCCAAGGCATCAGTCATTTTAGTTTTTGACCACAGACATAATGTCAGCAACAGCATTATAAAGTAAATAAAATGTAAATAAAGTACATAAAAATAATTTGACCCTACAGCTCCAAACTCTGTTCTAGAGGGCCAGTGTCCTTTAGAGTTTAGCTCCAACCCTAATTAAACACACTTGAACCAGCTAATCAAGCTCTAACTAGAAACACTAGAAGCTTCCAGATGTGTTATGGCCAGTTTGAGCTAAACTCTGCAGGGCAATGGCGCTCCAGGATCTAGTTTGGAGACCCGTCCTAGAGTTGTTACTGTGCACATGCTTTTTGATCATTACAAATAATAATGCACAATATTTTCTTAAATTAGGAGATACGCTGTCTCTTGCATCACATACATTATCAGTAATTATTTTTGTGGTCTTGAAGAGGATCCTTTTTTTTTACTGCCATTTGGACTGTCTCGACTTGGACTCGAAACTTTTGGTCTTGGGACTTGGACTGGTCTTGACTACAGCTATAATGAATCGAGAACCACTGCCCGAGAGAAGTGTTCATCATTTAAAAGTAGACAATGAAAACATGCTTTATTTATTTATTTTACAAATGTTCATCAGTTTCCAGACTGAAGACCAGTTTGAGTAATAAAAGGACAGTCAATCACAGCCAGTCTGAGCTGGTATTAATAAAATCCTCATCATATTAATACAAGCAATCATGTGCACGTGCTCAGGACATCTCTCTCTCTCTCTGTGTGTGTGTGTGTGTGTGTGTGTCAGTCCTCAGGACAGGTGACCCCCGCCGGACTGATGGGAGCCCCGGTCAGCTGCTGGAGGAGGTTCTCCGCTTTAGCAGTGTTGCAGAGATCGCGGCAGCAGCACGTGTAGGTGATTTCATATTCAATGCCTTTATGTGTGAGAGTCTGGTTCGAAGCGCAGAGCTCCGGGGACGCGCAGCCCTGGACGGCGACCACGTGCACGCGCCCGTAACGCCTCCAGCCCGTAGAGCAGCGCTCGTGCGCGTGGCACTCAGTGGTGATGTTGCAGCGCGTCCCCGCGGCCTGCAGGGGGCAGTAATGACACTCCAGCGCGATCACGCCGAACAGACACAGCGCCAGAACAGCGGACCTGTGAGAGACACACACAACAGCAGTGACACGATCTGATGCACGTGAAAACAGTGTGTGCTGCTAATTTACGCCTAAATGCTTAAAGATATGCTGAAATGACTGGCCTGTGAAGGTTTGATTAGAATGAGATTCCCCATTCACCTGCTGAGAGCCGCACAGTCTGCCTCCATCACTGCTGGATGAGAGCTGATCAATGACCCTCAGCCTCTCTGTAATCAGCTTAATTAACCATCAGGAAACCAGCTGCAGCCAATCAGAAGTCTGCTTTCTGGGTCGTTGGCTTCACTCGGAATGTTTTTTTTATTAGAGTATATTTTACACTAATAATACAAAAAAGTTTGTAATGCAGGCAGAATAATTAAAACAAATAAAAGATGAAGAGCAGAAGATCATGCAATTAAAATAAACTAATCATACAACTAATTAACATGAATATAGTGAATAAGATTGAGGAAAATCATCTGTTCTTAAAGACATTTTTATTGGCAGTGGAAAATAAGTTTCAGTATTTTATTGAAATGAAAGCAATAAATAATACTGTGATAAAGATAGTTCATAAGTACTTAGACTGTACATTATTTCTATTACAGGACCAGAAGATGTATTTAAATAAAGGACAATGAAAAGATAGTAACATAACTTTAATTGTACATAAGTGACTAAATGTAAAAAAAAGAAAAGAAAAAAAACAGCGACTGGGATATGATTCCAGCCTGTGCTTCTGATATCATCCAAAAATTACAATTTACTTCCTACATAAAAGGCTGATACAGACATATTAAAAAGGTCTCTGAAAACAACAGGACTGGGCTAGAAATATAAGGCTTCATTACAGTGATACGATACACACACACACACACAGGGATCGAGCGGTCAGGCCACCGGAGGATTGGTCCATCTGAGAGAAACACACACACACACTCAGTCTCTCTCTCTTTCTGTCTCTCTCTCACACACACACACACACACACACACTCTCAGTCTCTCTCTCTCTCACACACACACACACACACACTCAGTCTCTCTCTCTCTCACACACACACACACACACTCTCAGTCTCTCTCTCTCTCTCTCTCTCTCTCTCTCTCTCTCTCACACACACACACACACACACATCTAACGCAGCACCAGGGAATGGATAAACAGCGACTTTAAGTCAAACAGATGCTAGAAAAACCTGGCATCAACATCACATCTGTAGAAAGATGTATTCAAAATAGCCCTCATAATTATTATAAATTATGGCTTATCCAAGGGTTTGATTTGGTATCAGAGGATATAAAACACGTTCCAACCCTGATATTCACACCACACCATTGATTCAGACCACTTTCTCACAATCAACAGGAGAAAACTGATGAAGAGAAGAGCAAAGTTAAGATAAACCACACCGAGGTCTTTTAGCCAGATGAAGTTACACAAAAGGAATAAGCAGCTGATAAAAATACTCATAGAGAATAATAAAAATTAGATTATGTCTACAGATGGAAATGTACAGGCTTTGGACTCGTGATACATAAATTACAGCTAAAAGAGTTGAACTGGATTAGGGCGAGAGAATTAAAAGGTGACCAAATAAAATCAAGCAAAAGTTGATATGAGACACTGCTAAATTAGTGAAGGTCCCTCGGTTTACACGAACAGAGGATGTGAGTCTGACGGAGAAAGATCCTCCTCTGAACCTGCAGCCTGACGGGGATCGACCGCTTCTGCTGCACCTGCGGGAACACACACACACACCACGTCACCGACACACACACACACACACACACACACGGACAGGACACACACACACACAGACACACACACACAGGGACAGGACACACACACACACAGGGACAGGACACACACACACACAGGGACAGGAAGTACGAGGTAGGGAGAGACACATGCATATTCTTAAAGAAGTTAAAATCTTTTCCTCAGTGCTGTTCCTGAAATATCTCAGGGACAGGCTTCAGTGATGTTCTTTAACTCTTTATGTCCTGTTTTATCACTATTAACAG
The DNA here is from genome assembly GCF_023724105.1 of Carassius gibelio. Classification (NCBI taxonomy): domain Eukaryota; kingdom Metazoa; phylum Chordata; class Actinopteri; order Cypriniformes; family Cyprinidae; genus Carassius; species Carassius gibelio. The sequence goes on along the minus strand of NC_068388.1, from coordinate 26,520,001 downwards.
CAGTAATAGTGATGTGTAGTGTTGTCACGGTACCAAAATTTCAGTATTCGGTAAATCGGTACAGATACCAGTGAGAATCCACTGGTATCAAATTGGTTTTATCACTAAGAATAAAACCAATTCCATTCTTTATTTACAATTGTGTTTATAGTTAGATAAACACACCGATATATCGGCGACAGATATGTGACTGTCGCCGATATATCGGTATTGACAAATACGCCGCCAATATTAACTTTTTTTTTTTTCAGAACATATAATGCAGATAAAATGCTTGAAATGGTGTAATTACTTAGTGTGTTAGCTCCATTGTTTGCTTTGGCGACCTGGATTAAACGCTTCAAAGCTCAAGTCTATGGAAAACCACTGAGACTGAATGGCCATATCTATGTAATCTCTGTAATTCGGGAATCCCTTCAGCTCAAGGAACCCTCTCGAACACACATCAAGTGTACATCTAGAGGAATGAGACCACCTCCGCATCGATAGATCCCAGGGTTCAGGGGTTAGGGACGGTTAAACTCACGGTCCAGCGCTGACCGATCTGATGATCCCGGGGGCTACCGCCGCACACAGGGTGGTGTTCGAGAGGGATCCTAGAGCTGAAGGGATCCCCTGAGTTTGGAGGAGATCCTCAGGTGTGTTCATGAGATAGTGACACCAGTCAACACTTTCGCTTCAGTGAGGAGGCAGCATTTAAGCGTCGTCCTATTTGACTGTAAGTGCCCTGCGAAGTGAACTTCACATGACATTCTGCCATGACTCCAGTTCCAAGGGATCGTACGCATTACATTCAAAGGGCATTGAAGTGCGCGAGACGTGACTTTATATTGTATTTATTTATAGCAGTAGGGGAGAGCTGGGAACAAAGTAACACTTCATGACTTTCTCAGTTTGTGTAAATCCACATAGGGTTCAGACTATATTTTTATCCACAGTAATTTTACACTTGTCTAGTACAAATATGTTGCTTTGTTTCATACAGTGCATACGTTTCAATTTTACCCTCAGAAAATGGAAGTTAAATGTGACATCTGAGAGCACATTATAACATGACCATATGACAGCTTAATATCTTATCTGATCGCATTAAAAAAATATACAAGACAGACTCAAATATTTTGTTAATATATATATATATATACAGTCAAATAAAATACTGATGTTTTTTTATGAATTAAAAATAATTGATTTTGTAGTTTGACAATGAACACACTGCACCCATGCTTGGGACGGACACAAACCAGCAGAAATGCTTTGTCTTGAATAATTTCTAAACATTAAACATTGACAATTACATCGCTAATCTCATATTATAGCACATTGTAACGCAGTGTTACAAATAGTAAATAACAGATCGGACATTAAAATAATAGCAGAAATTACATTTTACTATGGTAAAATAAATGTGTCACAACTAACTCTGCGTTACTTTGTGCCCCGCGCTCACCTATATTCTGTCACACTTCTCTTGTATGTTTCGTCTGTGTGTGAAGACAGTAGCACTAATCCATGAATGAATGTTCTGAAGTGAAATAAACTTCAACCTTACTGCTCAGTGCACTGATGTCAGACTCAGTTTGGATAGTAAAGTTTATTGTTAAACTGATAAATGCCCTGCCCCCATCACATATCTGTGTCACGTCATTATAAGTGTTTGAGTGATCACGGAGACTCACCATCAGCAGGAGTAAGTTCTGACAGCAGCCGAATCCAGACGCTGAGCACTCACGCTTCCTGCAGCACCACAACACACACATTAGTGACAAACACACACACACACGCTCGCTCACTCTCACACACACAGACACATGCACTCACTCACCTCACTAACCCACGCACACACTCTCACACACACACACGCACTCACCTCACTAACCCACGCACTCTCACTCACTCTCGCACGCACGCACTCTCACACACACACACACACTCGCTCACACGCACTAACTCACTCTCACGCAGGCACTCACACGCGCCCTGTCACACTCACTCACTCTCACACACACACACACTCTCACTCACACACACTCACTCACTCTCACACTCTCACACGCACTCACACACACTTACACGCACTCTCACTCACTCACGCACGCACTCCCTCCCACACTCTCACACACACACACACACTCACTCACACGCACTAACTCACTCTCACGCAGGCACTCACACGCGCCCTGTCACACGCACTCTCACTCACACACACTCACTCACGCACGCACTCCCTCCCACACTCTCACACACACACTCGCAAAAAAAAAAAAAAAAAATTTACAGTGGGAGTCAGCAGCCTATCATGGAGAAAGAAAAAAAAAAACTCAAAATGCTCCACGTGAAACTTTGGTGTTTTGCCCTTTTTCTATCGTGTCTAGTGATTTTGATTAATATGCACGAGGGAGAGAGAGAGAGAGATCGACAGCGCTTGTGTAGTTTGAAGACTGTGAGTGCGCGTGAAACTTTGGTGTTTTGCCCTTTTTCTATCGTGTCTAGTGATTTTGATTAATATGCACAAGGGAGAGAGAGAGCAAGAAGCGCTCGTGTTGTTTGAAGACTGTGAGTGCGTGCGCACAGCCGGGGCTCTCTCTCTCGTACTCTCAGGCGCAGCAGTCATTCACTCACCGATCAAATAAGGCTTTGACAGCCGACAAAAAAAAAAATCAATGCAGAAAAACCCCTGGATTGGTTATATAACGGACAGAATGTTGATCTGGCCATCGCGTATATTCAGCGCACATAGGGTAAACTTTTGCAAACATTTTTTAGAGAAATAAAAACAGGTCGACGAATCGATGCGCATATTTTGCGTCGACGTCATCGATGACCTTAACGCGTTGTCCCAGCCCTATCACTCACACACACTCACTCTCACACTCACTTACACACAGTCTCACACACTCAATCTCTCACTCACACACACACACACACACACACACTCAATCTCATGCACTCCCTCACTCACACACACGCACACTCATTCTCACATGCACTCACACGCAGGCACTCACTCACGCACACACTTTCTCATGCACTCACTCAATCTAACACACGCACTCTTGCACACACTCACTCACGCACACACACACTCACTTACACACAGTCTCACACACACTCAATCTCTCACTCACACACACACACTCTCACTAGGGCTGGGCGATATATCGAATATAAGTGATAGTATCGGAATAATTTTGAAGACGATGTAAAATTTAAATATATCGGGAATATTTCAAATTCAAGCATACTTTCCCAAAAGAACGCCCAACGAATGTCCAAAAAAGGAAACTGTAACTGCTGACTGCTCTACGCCCCTCTACTACGAGAGCTTAATGATAGCGGTTGCCAGATAACAAGAGTTTAAATCTCTGAATCACAGCTCCACTCTTACAAGGATACATTTTCTGCCCGGTGTTTGCTTATTTGAAGCAATCTGGCAACCATTTACACGTGCTCACTCCTCATTGCAGAAGAGCTGCCGACGATAATCTGAAAACACTAACAAGCTGGAATTGAGCGATCTAATGAAAGCGTCGTTCAGCCGGTCTGTGTTCTGTCGTGAGATCTCAACTGTATTGTTTGCATTTGTGATCGCAAAATAAATGCACTTACTCGACCGCTGATGTTTGAATAGAGAAACATAGGCTATGGCCAATTGGAATTACTATTGGGGAATTTCACTGATATGTTTACCAGTTTCCATAATAGACAGAGAGAATGCAAAAGTCTTTGGTATTCATTTATATATATTTATATATAAGAAATAGCTATGTGCTTCAGCAACTAGCTCCCCATCTAAGAGGGTTTTTAATGTCAGTAGGAACATAGTTTCATGCCACAGAGCTTCTCTTAAAACCGCAGACAGTTGACAGACTTGTGTTCTTAGCTTAAAAACTTGTAAAAAAAAAAAGAAAAAAGAAAAGAAAAATACTTATCCCAGTTGCATAGTATAAATTGTGAATTGCATGCACTAAAAAGCTGACAGAATGCACTTTCTGTACTTAATTTGCACTGCTTCAGTTACATATAGGCCTACATGTGTTCATTTAATAAAAAGCAGTAAGTGATCTCTTGGTCTAGATTTTTTTAACTGTTTAAATAAGCTGTTTAATCTAAATAGTTTTTTTGTTTTTGTTTTATCTGAATATTTTTATTTTAATTATTTAAATGCAAATGGACACATATCGAGATATATATCGAATATCGTAAAAATGTTGACAATATCGAGATATCTTTTTTTGTATATATCGCCCAGCCCTAACTCTCACACTCACTCACTCCCTCACTCACTCTCACTCACTCACGCACTCTCACACACACGTGCGCACTCACTCTCACACGCACTCACGCTCTCTCTCTCACACACACACTCTCACTCACTCACGTACGCACGCACTCACACTCTCACACTCACTCACGCGCACTCATACACGCACTCACTCACACTCACACACAAACACTCTCACAGTCTCTCACTCAAACACTCTCACAGTCTCTCACTCACACACACACACACACTCTCACTCACTCTCTCTCTCACACACAGATAGTGATCAGATGCTGACAGGCAGTGGCCGTTGACTCGTACCGTCCAGCTGGGGTTTCTTGGTCATCAGGGCGGTGGAGGCGGCGTCTGCAGCGCTCACCCTGAAGCTAGCAGGCAGTGTGTCGGCAGAGCTCACACTCATTCCACGCACGTCTTTGGGCCTGAACTTCTTCCTCCAGGACGGAGCGCGGCGGAAGTTCTTCTCGTCGTCCTGCGGAGACACGGCTGTGATGTGAAGCGCTCAGATCTGATACAGCCGGCTGATGGAGCGGACTGAACTCACCTCCTCGAGTCTCCTCTCTGTTCCTGCGGCTAACAGACGGCTGTACTCGTGCTCCAGCAACGCCCTCGCCTGCACACACACACACACACACACACACACACTTACTGCACCTCCACACAGCATCACAGAACTACACTGACACACTCATGAGTGAGGAATCAAGGAAACTCCACTGATTCAGTTTCTTGAGTGCTACTGCTAGATACACCTTGTTTTATTAGTATGTTATGTGTATTTGTATTGTGTATCTTTGCCAGTGGTGGACAGTAACGGAGTAGCTTTACTTCGTTACTGTATTATAGTACATTTTTCAAGTATCTGTACTTTACTGGAGTAGTTTTATTTTAAGCAACTTTTACTTTTACTTCACTACATTCCAAAGCATAAAATCGTACTTTTAACTTCACTACATTTCATAAAACATATCGTTACTCCCTATAATATATCACGTGCTCCGACACGCAGAAGTTGTGTCTGATTCATCATGAACGAGTCATTTCAAAATAAACTTTTAAATCGGATCGCGAATCACACCAAACGATTCGTTTACGAATTAGACTGATCCGATTGCAGCTGTTCTGGAGTCGACCACTCACTGATTCAAATGAACCTTAGTGCGAGTCACCAGAAGTAAGAACCGGGAGATCTTGTGAGCGCGCGTGCGTCTGATGTTGCTAAAGTAAGTTATTAATGTCGAAATTTAGGATTAATTATTGTAACTGAAAATCATATTTAAGTCAAAATTGTCAGTTGTTTGGGAACTAAATCCGTTGTAAAGAGTGATCTATTTAAGCCCACTAATGCTCGAGTGCAGACGATGCAGACACATCAATCAGCGTCTCTGTGTTTTAGGTTAAAAAAACATTAAACAAACACAGATTATATAAAATAATATTATAATATAATATTAAAAGTTTTATTAAAATGCTACCATGTCCTATGTGACGTCTGTTTTTATATTGTTTATCAACAGTAACGTATATTGTTTGGATTAACTAGACGAGTAGACATACATGAATGTTTATTCATAACCGTACTGAAAATAAATAAATATTGTTAGCTGATGCTAACTGTCTAGCTAACAAGCTTGCTGGTGCTAACTTTAGGTAATTTTATAAAAAAAGGATCAAATATTTTTCTTCAACCACCTATATATATATATATATATATATATATATATATATATATATATATATATATATATATATATATATATATATATATATATATTACTGTACATCTGGGGAGAAAAGTAAGGATGTGATGTTCAGAACACAGTAACTACATTAATTATCAAAGAGGGGAAGAGATGCACCCCGTTTGGCCAGAGGTGTTTTTACACCACAGACAAGGTTTGAGAAGGAAAAAATCATTATATAATTATTTATTTCAAAATCACAGTGTAAGCTTCACAGTGAACATTACTCTCGTAAGCGTAGTCCATATCAACAACAAAAATATATCTTGACTCCATATAGTGCTTATTTTGGAAAACAAATCCCAGGTATTTTGAGCAGTAGGATTATAAAAAATGTGCTAATGTAAAATTAAATTAAGTAGCCTATATAAAATTGCAAACATCTATCTTTCAGTACTTTTTTACTTAAGTACATAAAAAATTGAGTACTTTTGTACTTTCACTTGAGTAAAATTGAAAAAGGAGTACTTTTACTTTTACTGGAGTAATATTTTACTATACGTATCTGTACTTTTACTCAAGTACTTGATTTGAGTACTTCGTCCACCACTGATCTTTGCCATTATCATAAAAACAGATTTTTATCTTCGCCCGTTTTGGCCTAAATGCCTGCCGCTCTTTTTTATTTTATATTTTGTTACATTGAAAAGCTTGGTTTTTAAAATAGAGTAATTGGTTAAAAATTAGTATGATATGTTTGCAACATTGCCCAGCCTCTTCTGATCAAGATGAAGTGTTTTAAATAGCTTGTGTGTGTGTGTGTGTGTGTGTGTGTCACACCTGTGTGCACTGTGTAGGGATCTGCAGCAGCAGCGCCAAGGCGTTGTGGTCGAAGGACTCGTCCAGAGCGAGGAGCGCTCCATGAACGCCGCTCTCCAGAAGATTCCCAGCATACTCCTTCAGTCCGATGGCCTGGACCCAGCTGACCACACGCTCGTTCGTCCACACCAGCACATCTGCAGCAGCAGCAGCAGCGTCAGCACACACTCACTCACACACACACTCACACACACCAACATGCTCACCTTTGACCTCCACCTGGGACTCGTCACGCCTGCGCTCCAGCTCTTTCCTGTCGTAGTTCAGCCGTCTCAAACACATCACACCACACTGAAAACTGTTCCTGCAGAGGGACACACACACACACACACACACACACACACACACACAGAGGAAGTGATTCACACACCACAGGAACCACTCTCCCATGAAGCACTGCGGGTCTGAAGGAGTAACCAGCAGCTCAAACAGCGTCTAACTGAACTGCACTGCTGATTAGGATTCGGTTAGAGCTTCTCTCACTTTAAACTTAAGAATGACCATAAGATTTCTAAATGAACTTTTCTGTTAGATTCATCTCTTAAACACTGATGTGACCTTCATCGTGAACAGTGTCTCACACCTCGGGCTGGAGAGAATAGTTATTAACTGTAATGCTGCAGCTTCACATTCACACGTGAAGATGTGTGTCAGGTTGTGTGTGTTCTGGACGAGGTGAATGTGTGCACATTACCTACACACCTTGTAGCTACAAAATAACCAGACTGGCTGCTTCAGTTCAGGGCCTAAACTCAATCTAATATCTGAACCGACGGGGAAAGTCCTTCTGGAGCCAGACAGTGTTTGTTGCTCAGGACTGACCTGTGGAAGCTGTCCACCATCTTCAGCTGACCGCGCAGGTCTTTTTTGGTCAGATGATCCAGCATACGAGCGTCCACCAGCGACTCCATGAAGTAGCTGCGGTACTGAGGCAGACCGAGGCTGGGCAGCCAGGCGTTACCGATCCACTCGTGGTTCATGTCCCCGTAGGCCAGAGTCTGAGGGGCCACACACACACACACACACGTCCAGTCAACTCGAGACCAACACTACTCTCCCAACAACCTTAGCACGGAGTTCATTACTCAGATCATAACCACAGTAGATTAGAGAAAGAGCTCGAGTTAAACCATCATCAGTGTGATCCACAAACACATGGATTTCAAAGATGAAGACCAGCAAATGTATTATTACATGAAGAACTTGTCATGAAACTGGTCGAGAGCACGTCCAGGTCACATCTCAGACTCGTGCGAAGCATCTTAACTTGCATGAGCTGTTTGGGTCTGATGGTGAAGTGAATCGTGACCTGGACGAGCTCCACACAGATTATGTGTTCTCCAGCAGAGATGAGAGAGAGACAGAGGTTCAAACCTGTGCCCAGCTGGCCTCCTCGTCCTCCTGGTGTTAGCATGTTAGCATGTGGAGCGAGAGGAGACTCAGTAGAGGAACAGAAACAGAACGTGACACAGTAAATCATCACCGCGCTGCATGCAGACGACTACAGCCAGCAGCGAAGCACAAACACACATTAGCGTTAGCGTTAGCGTGACTGACCGTGAGCGGCGTGGTGGCCAGACTCTCCATCTCCTCGTGTGTGAGCCAGACATTCCCAGAACACTACAGACATCCGTGAGTGACAGAAGACATTAGGAGAGCAGAAGAGTGTTAGTGAGCTGCAGGAACATTAGTAAAGTGATCACAGACATCCCATCAGGGGTTAATGAGTGAGGCATGCACAGAGAGAAAAACACATCATCGATAACACAGACACTTATTTTACTCAAATATCTCAGACTGTGCCTGAATTCCAGCGAGCGAGCCACACTCCCTTATATTTTAGGAGAGAAAGGAAGTGTGTCCTCCTAACAAACCCCTGTTCTCCAGCAATGCTCTCGGTAGATATTTACCCTGTATTTACTACTGTTTTTGTGTTGTGCGTGTGTCATGTGATAATATATGTACAACATGGCCATGAATTAGTTTTTTTCTCTTAAATGATCTACATGCCTGTATAACTGTACAACATTGTGCTGCTCCACAGTCAAGTCAATAAAGCTCATCTGAACTGAATTACATCATGAGTTAAAAAAACACTAATATTGAGAAGCCTTTAGGGCTTAAATAAGAGTTTGCTGGAAGCCCCTAAAGCTTCTCTTCCACCGATAATGTTTCTGATCACAGGTGTGTGAAGATGTTTGGATCATGTTGTGTTCCCAAACACACGTTAAAGAGCTGTCCATGTGAATCATTTAGTGTGAAGAGTCGCTCTGAATCACCGGACCACAGCGTCACCATCAGCAGATGACTGTAGTCTGACTGACGTCAGGATCTCGGGTTATCTTGAGTAACTGTGCAGCTCTAATGATTCACTCGTCCTCACGTCACTCAAACCTGAGACCTTCTCCATCTTCAGAACACAAATCAAGATGTGTGACCCGTGTCCCAGAGCACACAGGATCATTTTGAGTTCATTAAGCCCTCGTCTAGCGATTCAAATACACACACACACCGATTAATATTCACACAGTATTAACACACACACACATCTGTTGAGGAAAGACCCCTGATGTGTGAAGTTATATTAGATCTGTGCATTATGTGTGCTTAATATACGCAGTCGGTCTCAATGTTCATCTAAGGTGTCCTTGTTACAATGTAACTATACTTAAAAACACGGAGTAATATTATTGAACTACACCTGCTCACTATATGATTAGGATTACTACCATGTAATTACTACCATAGTTAACTGTTATTATAATAGTTAGTACATGTAACAAGGACACCTTAAAATAAAGTGCTACCCAAACAAAACTAACTAACTATTTTCAACAAGTTCTGCTCTCGGTGTCCCTGTGCTGCGGTCTCTGGAGGAAGGTCTCACGGGTTTGAGTCACATGAGGGAGAGTTAACGACAGAACCTTCATTTCTGGGTGAACGAGCCCTTTAGTGTGAGGCTTGTTTTCTAGACTGATCTGAGAACAGATTCTCCCAGTGTCGCAGGAAGCGGACGCTGGTATATTTAGGGTTATGTAGGGTGTCTCCTACCGTTCTGGAGGTGGGTGGCACCGAGGGGCTGGTGAGGGACATGATCTCCTGGATGGCGAGGCGTAGTTTGAGGCGGTGAAGAGGGTTGCTGATGCCAATCTCACGCTGGATCTCGGTGTCGGACAGAGCAGACATGATGGCTCCGCTCTTCACGTTAGCACGGCACGCCGCTACGTACCACGCCGGCATCCCCACCCACAGCTGCAGAACACAACAACAGTGAGGACGGCGTGCTGCAGCCCAGATGTGATACAGGTGTAGATGTGTCTGTACCTCCAACCACACCACCACCGTGGGACCGTCCCACTGAGCGAAGGGCAGACCCTGACGACACGCCTCCTCCAGTAGCTCGTGTCTGAAAACACACAGCACATGCATGTGCAAAGAGCACGCTCACGGTCCACACATGTTAGAATGAGAGCAGAACACAGACGGGGTCACACAGACAGGGACACACAGACGGGGTCACACATCACACAGAAGGAGACACACAGAGGGGGTCACACATGACACAGAAGGAGACACACAGACGGGGACACACACAGACGGGGTCACACATCACACAGACGGGGTCACACAGACCGAGACACACAGACGGGGACACACAGACGGGGACACACAGACGGGGACACACAGACGGGGACACACAGACAAATGGAGTCACACAGACAGGGTCACACACACAGACAGGGTCACACACACAGACGGGGACACACAGACGGGGACACACAGACAAATGGAGTCACACAGACAGGGTCACACACACAGACAGGGTCACACACACAGACGGGGACACACAGACGGGGTCACACAGACGGGGTCACACAGACGGAGACACACAGACGGAGACACACAGACGGGGACACACAGACAAATGGAGTCACACAGACAGGGTCACACACACAGACGGGGACACACAGACGGGGACACACGTCACACAGACGGGGTCACACAGACAGGGTCACACGTCACACAGACGGGGTCACACAGACGGAGACACACAGACGGGGTCACACAGACGGAGACACACGGACGGAGACACACAGACGGGGACACACAGACGGGGACACACAGACGGGGACACACAGACGGGGACACAGACAAATGGAGTCACACAGACAGGGTCACACACACAGATGGGGACACACAGACGGGGACACACAGACAAATGGAGTCACACAGACAGGGTCACACACACAGACAGGGTCACACACACAGACGGGGACACACAGACGGGGACACACGTCACACAGACGGGGTCACACGTCACACAGACGGGGTCACACAGACGGAGACACACAGACGGGGTCACACAGATGGAGACACACAGACGGGGACACACAGACGGGGACACACAGACGGGGACACACAGACGGGGACACAGACAAATGGAGTCACACAGACAGGGTCACACACACAGATGGGGACACACAGACGGGGACACACAGACAAATGGAGTCACACAGACAGGGTCACACACACAGACAGGGTCACACACACAGACGGAGACACACAGACAAATGGAGTCACACAGACAGGGTCACACACACAGACAAATGGAGTCACACACACAGACGGGGACACACAGACAAATGGAGTCACACAGACAGGGTCAGTCACACAGACGGAGACACACAGACGGGGACACACAGACGGGGTCACACAGAAGGGGACACACAGAAGGAGACACACACAGACGGGGTCACACGTCACACAGACGGGGTCACACAGACGGAGACACACAGACAGGGTCACACACACAGACGGGGACACACAGACGGGGACACACAGACAAATGGAGTCACACAGACAGGGTCAGTCACACAGACGGGGTCACACAGACGGAGACACACAGACGGGGACACACAGACGGGGTCACACAGAAGGGGACACACAGAAGGGGACACACAGAAGGAGACACACACAGACGGGGTCACACGTCACACAGACGGGGTCACACAGACGGACAGGGTCACACAGACGGGGTCACACAGACGGAGACACACAGACAGGGTCACACACACAGACGGGGACACACAGACGGAGACACACAGACAGGGTCACACACACAGACGGGGTCACACAGAAGGGGACACACAGACGGGGTCACACAGAAGGAGACACACACAGACGGGGTCACACGTCACACAGACGGGGTCACACAGACGGAGACACACAGACAGGGTCACACACACAGACGGGGACACACAGACGGGGACACACAGACAGGGACACAGACAAATGGAGTCACACAGACAGGGTGACACACACAGACGGGGACACACAGACGGGGACACACAGACGGGGACACACAGACAAATGGAGTCACACAGACAGGGTCACACACACAGACAGGGACACACAGACGGGGACACACAGACGGGGACACACAGACAAATGGAGTCACACAGACAGGGTCACACACACAGACGGGGTCACACAGACGGAGACACACAGACGGGGACACACAGACGGGGTCACACAGAAGGAGACACACAGAAGGGGACACACAGACGGGGTCACAGAGACGGGGTCACAGAGACGGGGTCACACAGACGGAGACACACAGACGTGGTCACACAGACGGAGACACACAGACGGGGTCACACAGACGGGGTCACACAGACGGAGACACACAGACGGAGACACACAGACGGGGTCACACAGAAGGAGACACACATCACACAGACGGGGTCACACAGACGGGGACACACAGACGGGGACACACAGACGGGGACACACAGACGGGGACACACACAGACGGGGACACACACAGACGGGGACACACACAGACGGGGACACACAGACGGGGTCACACACACAGATGGAGACACACAGATGGAGACACACAGACGGGGACACACAAAAGGAGACACACAGAAGGGGTCACACAGACGGGGTCACACAGAAGGGGACACACAGACGGGGACACACAAAAGGAGACACACAGAAGGGGTCACACAGACGGGGTCACACAGACGGGGACACACAGACGGGGACACACAGACGGGGTCACACAGAAGGGGACACACAGAAGGGGACACACAGAAGGGGTCACACACACAGACGGGGACACACACACAGACGGGGACACACAGACGGGGACACACAGACGGGGACACACAGACGGGGACACACAGACGGGGACACACAGAAGGGGACACACAGAAGGGGACACACAGAAGGGGACACACAGAAGGGGACACACAGAAGGGGACACATATCACACAGAAGGGGACACATATCACACAGACAGGGTCACACAGACGGGGTCACACAGACGGAGACACACAGACAGGGTCACACACACAGACGGGGACACACAGACGGAGACACACAGACAGGGTCACACACACAGACGGGGTCACACAGAAGGGGACACACAGACGGGGTCACACAGAAGGAGACACACACAGACGGGGTCACACGTCACACAGACGGGGTCACACAGACGGAGACACACAGACAGGGTCACACACACAGACGGGGACACACAGACGGGGACACACAGACAGGGACACAGACAAATGGAGTCACACAGACAGGGTGACACACACAGACGGGGACACACAGACGGGGACACACAGACAAATGGAGTCACACAGACAGGGTCACACACACAGACAGGGACACACAGACGGGGACACACAGACGGGGACACAGACAAATGGAGTCACACAGACAGGGTCACACACACAGACAGGGTCACACACACAGACGGGGACACACACACAGACGGGGACACACACAGACGGGGACACACACACAGACGGGGACACACAGACGGGGACACACAGACAAATGGAGTCACACAGACAGGGTCACACACACAGACGGGGACACACAGACGGGGACACACAGACAAATGGAGTCACACAGACAGGGTCACACACACAGACGGGGTCACACAGACGGGGACACACAGACGGGGTCACACAGAAGGAGACACACAGAAGGGGACACACAGACGGGGTCACAGAGACGGGGTCACACAGACGGAGACACACAGACGGGGTCACACAGACGGGGTCACACAGACGGGGTCACACAGACGGGGTCACACAGACGGAGACACACAGACGGGGTCACACAGAAGGAGACACACATCACACAGACGGGGTCACACAGACGGGGTCACACAGACGGGGACACACAGACGGGGACACACAGACGGGGACACACACAGACGGGGACACACACAGACGGAGACACACACAGACGGAGACACACAGATGGAGACACACAGATGGAGACACACAGATGGAGACACACAGATGGAGACACACAGACGGGGACACACAAAAGGAGACACACAGAAGGGGTCACACAGACGGGGTCACACAGAAGGGGACACACAGACGGAGACACACAAAAGGAGACACACAGACGGGGTCACACAGAAGGGGACACACAGACGGGGTCACACACACAGACGGGGACACACAGACGGGGACACACAGACGGGGACACACAGACGGGGTCACACAGAAGGGGACACACAGAAGGGGACACACAGAAGGGTTCACACACACAGACGGGGACACACAGACGGGGACACACAGAAGGAGACACACAGAAGGGGACACACAGAAGGGGACACACAGAAGGGGACACACAGAAGGGGACACATATCACACAGAAGGGGACACATATCACACAGACAGGGTCACACAGACGGGGTCACACAGACGGGGTCACACAGACGGGAAAACACAGACGGGGACACACAGACGGGGACACACAGATGGAGACACATGTCACACGTTCACCACATGCTAAATGATGCATGCATATATATATATATGAGTGGACTCTCTCTTTCGGTCATGATAGAGGGTGAATCCTGAACCTGTGTTTGCAGATGCTGGGACTAATATTCCTCACAGACACACTGTCTTCATTCTTCTCTAAACAAGACTTTAGGAAACCGATGGTTTTTTAGTGTCAAAATGCAGAGAAAGAAGCAGGACACCTTTCAAAGGCAAAGCAAATGCACACCAAACACCAAATCTCATTCTTTTGGCATAACATCATGTTATGCAGCTACTGAAGCATTAAGAGGAAAGAAGAAAGCAGATAAACATGCATCACGTCATGCTGAAGAAAGAAGAGAAGCATCTGGTCCTGAACGAGGCTCTGAGACCCATCATGCACTTCAGCAGAAGAAGATCATGAACCAGAGGACACTCGTGTCCAGTCTCCATCAGCTCAGAAGAGACTAGAGCCGGGTGTTTCTGCAGGATACTGATGGACTGAAGAGCACAGGATCACTCCAGATCCCTTCGTGATAAAACCTCTTCCTTCAGCTGCCAGCATCAGTCACATTACACATCAACTATTATTTACAATATTACATCTCGTATGAGAGATCGCAGCTTTGCTCAAACAGCAGTGGAATGGACAAACAATGAAAGGTTGTGAGACGTGTGCTGATCACTTAACTTGAGTATCGTGTTTTCAGAACATCGTTTCGTGAACTATATTTATCATACTGCTGAACGTGAGCGATTCCTGTCAACATCATTTTCACTGGATACAACTAATCCTGGAGCATTTAACATGCATTCTGCCTTTTTCCATGTGAAAGACTGTTATTAGATGAAGCAGCATCAGTTTGGGTCACACTTGCCATTTCTGACCAGTTGAAAGTCCACAAACTCTCACATGTACTTCTAGGAGATACGCTCATCTTTCTAACACGTTCACTTCTGTCCTCTGCGATCAGCGTAAAACAGCAAACACTCTTCACGGAAACAAGAGTGACTCTCTGGTTCCACGTGCCTCATTCTGCAGTGCTGACCACTGAATAAACCCGAGCATCAATCTAGAGTTCTCCAGCGCTAGAGGAGCAGATGCAGTGTGTAAAGGGCAGGATGTTAGTAGAGCTGAGACGTGCAGGTGCTCTGATCACGCTTCCCCGCTCCAGCGTCACCGAGACAGACGGTCTGTGCACACTTACCCTGAGTTTGGGCTGTGAGTGATGCGTGGAGAGAGTGTGTGAGGAGAGAGGAGGAACACACGCATGATGAGCCACTGACAGACATGAGTCATGACACACGTTTAACAACAACACTTCATGGGGGACCAAACTAAAACAGCATCATCATTACTCGTGACAGTGAGTCTACTTCCTGTTTCAAACACTACTGATGTGTCACTCACTTCTTCTGCAGCTTCCGGTTCTTCTCTGCTGGACCGCTCATCTTCCCAAGCGTCATGGCGTCCGGTGCGCCTCCTCCATCAGGTGTACCTGCCAGCGCTGCTCCACACACACACACACACACACACACACACACACACATCAGCGGTCTGTTCTGCTGAGAGTTGGGTTTGTACTGGAGGAACAGCATCATGTACACAGTCTCTTGTGAACACCAGACAGGTGTAAACTATTAAACTACTATTTATAAAACATGATGATCGCAGTGGGACACTCTAACCCCAAATATCTGTTTTTACCAGTTCATTAAGAGGAGTTATTTTACTGCACTGCCATTAAACATGCAATCAATTGTATTTTGAGCACGATCATTCATATTTCTATATTCAGTATTTCAGATGCCTGCACATTACTCCAAATCCAAGATTATTCACATTCAACCTTGATATTGTTATAGCAATTATGCAATTTTATGAACATAAGTAAGAATACGAAAACGTTCATCACTCTTAAAGTTTACTTCAACATCGTAACAATCTAGGTGTATCTTTTAATGTTTACTGGACCTGAGATGAACTAACAATAAACAGTTGTATTTTTAATAACTAATGTTAACAAAGACGAAAAAATCAGGTCACAAATGTTCTCCTCACCGTTAGTTAAGAGATGAAAAGGCTGTTATCGTTTACTCACTCTAAACCTGTATGAGTTTGTTCTTTCTGTTGAACACAGAAGAAGATATTTTGAAGAATGCTCCCCCTGTCTTTCACAGCAAGGACAACCACACAGTGGAAGTGAGGGCCATCAACAGAAGACATAAACTTACACAGGGTTGAGCAAATGATGACTTTCATTTTTGGGTGAGCTATCCCTTAAATGCACTTACCAACATTAACTAGTTAATGACCTTATTAAAGTGTTTTGCTGCATTACAAGTGATCATTTAAAAACCCTTCTGTATCTTGGCTCTGTTCTCAGCATAATGAGAGGGTTCAGTGTTGTCATTACTGAGATCCTGCTGATTTACATCAGGACGGTAACCTCCTCGACTCATTGCAGTGATGAGAAGAACATAAAGAGTGAGACAGACTCTGAGGAAGTGAGCTCTGCTGAGGGGTGGATGACACACACCTGGCCCAGGACACTCTTTCCCCCCCGGACTGGCTCTGCTCTTCTCCTTCTTGGCAAACAGTCGACCGATGGAGGACTTGATGCCCTTCTTCTTGGCTCCTTTGTTGAGTGAGTCCTGACTGCTGTTACTGCTGCTGGGATTACTGCCCGCTCCGTCCTGCAGCCCGGCTCTGGACACACACACAGAGAGATAGAGACACACACACACACACACACACACACATACAGAGAGAGAGAGAGACACGCACAGAGAAAGAGAGAGAGAGAGAGAGAAGAGATACACACACACTCACTCAGGTTAGATCTCTGCTCCTGTATGAACTTATGGTTGAGATGCTGTGTGTGTGTGTGTGTGTGTGTGTGTGTGAGACTGACCCCCGCACGTCTCGGATGTCCTCGTGGCTGGAGGTGTGCAGCGCTCCTTTATGGAGTCTCCTGGAGGACGGTGTGGATGGAGGAGACGTCTCACATCTGATGGAGGCTTTATCATCTTGAGCACACTACACACACACACACACACACACACACTTTAAACAGTAGCATTAAACACAAAGCTAAAACATGGCTGAACTAGGAATGACAGAACTTTTAATTTTCCCTTTAAAAAGATGTATTTCTTTCTGAAATGTAAAGTACAGAACAATAGATAAAGACATACTGACATATGAATGAACTAGACACGAGTGAGTGTGAGTGTGAGTGTGTTTGTTCTGGCATCGTTTCAATCCGGTCTGACAGACTTTCTTCTGTGGAGGGCAAAAGAAGTGTTGGGTTTTCTGAACGCCGAGTATAAAACATCTTGTGTGCTCCACAGAAGAAGGTCAGTCCATTCAGAGACAGGAGACAGCGGTCAGATAAACTAAACTACAACACTGTCTGATGGTGTGACGGTCCGTCCCCTGAGTTTTTATACAGTTTTATACAGTGCTGGGACGCAGACGTCTGCATGTACAGGAGGGTTACACATGCGGCTGCGCAGTTTCTCTAGATTACCTTCCTACGGTGCTTCCGCAAATCACTAGGCTGTTGAAGCGCAAGCAATGGAGAAAGAGAAGAAACAGGAAGTTAGCAGCATTTCAAATACAAGCACAGAAGCAGCTGAACAGCAGCCTAGCAGGAGAATGATTTAGAGACACGCAAACACACACACACAGAGAGAGAGACACACACACAGAGAGAGAGAGAGAGAGAGAGAGAGAGAGAGAGAGACACACAAACAGAGAGCATCTACACTGGAGTTAAGATGGCAAAGGGACATGCGTCTCTCACACACACACACACACACACACACACACCACACACAGAGAGAGAGAGACACACACACTCACACACACACACACACACACACCACACACAGAGAGAGAGAGACACACACACTCACACACACACACACACAGATAGAGAGGAACTGTTCACTCTGGACGTCAGTGATTCAGCAGCAGACAGTGATGCCGAAGGGTTAAACTGATGCAGAAACAGAACATTTAAAACTTATCTGAATTGTTTAAATGTGTAGAATCTACATGAGCTTGTTTTTCATCGACCGGTCAACATTTACAGCAGGGCGGGTCAATTCAGCCTGTTTCTGTCCAGACTGAATGTGAATGTAAGTCTGTGTAAGTCCACTCTGTGACAGCAGGTGGCGCTGATGGGAAAGATGAACTACAGCTGTTTCCTGTAACCTCCGAGAACAAAACAGTTCCTTTAGCCTTTACATGGAGCGAAGAGGAAAATAAAATGCCATCGAATCGTTTCTGAAGACGGTCACCTTCAGAGGTGCATTCATATAATTAATTAATATATTAATCTGATTAATTCACTCTTTAAAACCTCACAGCTTTTCTCCGTTTCACCCAAAAGAATCGTGACCGTTACTGAACACGCTGCTTTATTCTGGACAGGGTTGAATTATAATCAGATGTTCAAATCACGGTAATCTAATACGGTTTTAATGAGAATTAAAAGATGTAATGGTAATATTAACAGTTAATTTTATCATGATTTATCGTCATACCTTTTTTGTCGAACACATTTTTGAACTTCAGTGAAATTCTACCCTACAAAATTTACTTCTGTTAAATATCTAAATATACATTTAAATTAATATATAAATCTATAAATATACCTACATTAGGTGTGCTAAAACACAGAACAGAATGAAGCCGTTATTATGGCAAAACAAATGTAATAAAAGTGTTATTAAATGCAATAAAGGTTTTCATTTGTGGAAGCTCTGGGCGACTGCAGCCAATCACAGCTGTTTCTGTGAACCACGCTCTCTATCTGTGCTTCCTGACGCATGAGTTTGATGATCTGTCTGTCACTTGATTCTGATGGAAAACACATGAACATCTTCAAGCGCTGTGCTTGTTCGGTCAGTGTTCGGTGTGTTGTCTGTTAACGGTCTTGTTGTTCTTGTTTAGTGCTGAATGATAAATGATCATTATTATAATCGTCTGCTGCTGAATCCCAGCTCGAGTCTGGAAGAAGCTGGAGTCCAGAGTAAACGGGCGTTTGGTCTAATTGCTCATTTCCTCGCTGGCCTGTCGAGGGAATGGAGCAGGAAGTCCTTCAGTAAACTTCCTGTACAGCTCTCACAGCAGAAAGAAAGTCAAAGTGTTTTATTTTTGGAAAGCACACGATCATTCGGTCAGGTGTGGGTGATACCTGCACAAACACAGGAGCACAGGTCAGCAGAGGACTGCTGAACACTACCCCCTGCAGGACACACACACACACACACACACACACACACACACACACACACACACACATTACTACACGACGCTCCACACACACACACATTACTACACGACGCTCGACACACACACACACACACACATTACTATACGACGCTCCACACACACACACACACACACACACACACACACACGCACACACACGCACACACACACACTTTACTATACGACGCTCCACACACACACACACACACACACACACACACACACACACATTACTACACGACGCTCCACACACACACACACACACATTACTACACGACGCTCCACACACACACACACACACACACTACACAACGCTCGACACACACACACACACACACACATTACTACACGACGCTCGACACACACACACACACACACACACACACATTACTATACGACGCTCCACACACACACACACACACACACACACACACACATTACTATACGACGCTCCACACACACACACACACACACACACACATTACTACACGACGCTCCACACACACACACATTACTACACGACACTCGACACACACACACACACAAATTACTACACGACGCTCCACACACACACACACACACACACACTACACGACGCTCCACACACACGCACACATTACTACACGACGCTCCACACACACACACACACACATTACTACACGATGCTCGACACACACACACACACACACACACACACACACACACACACACACATTACTACACGATGCTCGACACACACACACACACACACACATTACTACACGATGCTCGACACACACACACACAGACACACACACAGGCTCACCAGGGTCATGACCCCCATGCGGTCCAGCTCTCTGCTGGGGCTGTGTGAGGGCCGGCGGGGCGTGGAGTGACCGGATCCGGGTGGAGAGGAGCTGTGGAAGGAGGGCTGCAGGGACGCGATGGAGCGGAAGCGGCTGTCCAGATCATCTCCACTGCCCACACGACCCTCGATCTCCTCAGCTCTCAGTGCAGTGCTGTCCTTCTCCTCCTGGATCATGCTGCACACACACACACACACACACACAGCGTCTGGATATATCAGCGTTTCATGACTCGGACATCTCAGTAATTAGGAAGAATGGTTTTGAGCAGCCAATCACATTTTCAACACCACAAACTGAGTCTCATAATCAAACGTGCATTTCTTTCCTGTGAACAACACACTCATGATGATGCATCAGTGCAGCTACTGCTGGAAGAACCGCTGTTTCTAATCAAAGATGACATTTATTGTGGGATTGTGGGAAGGGTGTTACCGGATCTCGTTGTTGATGGCGTCCAGCTGCTCCTGCAGCATCAGGGCGAGCGTCTGAGCGTCTGCCTGTCCAGCAGGAGACAGCAGGTCCATGGAGCTGAAGACCGTCTCTCTGTCGTCCTCCACGTCTGACACGTCCAGATCACTCTCGAACGCATGAGCTACGCTAGCCAGAACACTAGCCTGCTGCAGACGGTCCCACTCCTGCTCGTCCAGCGTCTGCACCTGACCACACACACACACACACAGCACATGTCACAAACACAGCACGTCTCACACACACACACACAGCACATGTCACAAACAGCAAGTGTGTGTGAGTGTATGTGTGAGAGTGTGTGTGAGTGTGTGTGTGTGTGTGTGTGTGTGTGAGTGTGTGTGAGTGTGTGTGGGGATGTCCACCTTCAGGGGCTCGTCCCGCAGCGCAGACACTCGTCCCTTCTGCGGTCGTCTGAGCACCAGAGCGCTGCTGTAGTGACTGTCCAGCGCTGACGACACGGACACTGGGAACCTGAAGTCCGGCGTGCCGCTCGCGTGAGAGCGCCTGTGGATATAAACACATCATCAGTGTAGAGCAGAGCAGGAAGAGGAGGAGTCTCGGGAGAGGCCTGCAGTTACCCATGATGCAGCAGAGAGTTGCTCCGGCTGCGTCCGCGCTCGTGTTCGCTCCTCATGGTCTCGATCTGGATGAGCAGCTGCTCCTGCGCTCACAGACCAACACTCGTCAGCAAACACACATCACAGCGCATCACGAGCGGATGGGCGGCACACACTCACCTTCTCATGATGAGCCTCTTCTATCAGCTTCTTAGTGTGCTCCAGATCCCGGATCAGAGCGTTCTGCGCCACACACACACACACACACACACAGAGAGAGAGCAGACACTCATTCAGAAGGATGACTGTGTGTAATAAGGTGAGGATCAGATCAGCGGTGTGTGTGTGTGTGTGTGGAGCACTAGAGGTGTGTGAGCTGCACCTTGTCCTCCAGCGCCGTCATGCGCTCCTTCAGGTGAAGCTGCAGTCTCTCGTTGGACTCAGACAGCAGTTTGTCCACGGTCTCCGACAGACGCTTGTTGTGCTCTTCGTTCATCTTCTCCCGCTGACGAGCCTGAAACACCACAGAAGAGTAAAGCAGCTGCTGTGTTCACACACTGAGCGAGGTGTGGAGATCTCTCACCCTCAGCAGCTCCTGGTGCTTCTCCTCCAGCTGAGCCTCCATCTGTCTGAGACGCTCCTCCACGTTCCCGTGCCGCTCCTCCGCCTGCGAGACACACACACACACACACACACACATCAGACACTACAGCACAAACCCAAGAGAAGGACAGAGCGGTTCATTATGCTGCCACAGAACAACAAGCCCGTCTCTCACGAGCGTCAGGAGTTAGTGAAGTGATGCTAGTGAAGAATGGTGTAGTGTTCATACGGGGGGAGCGATGCACTCCTGACAGACATGAACATGACCACCATCAGCCGGAATCAGGATGAGCACAAGTCGAGTACTCGCTCCACAACTGACACGACTAGAGCAGATGCAGATCAGCGTTCATTCATCTGTTCCTGCACTGCTGTTACCAGAGTAAGATGCTGAAACAGAGCAGCTGTAGTGTGGCGCTCACATCACAGTCAGAACTGATTCTTCTGACTCAAATACTCGACTAGAACACTCTCAGTCTCTGACCGCCTGTCTGACCGTCACACACACACACGAGAGCCGAACATTCACACTCCGTTATAATGATCTCTCTCATCTGATCGGTCACTACAGCTGGTCTCAGCTTCATCTGTGGCTCAATCAGAAGCTGACCGATGCTAGCAGAGTTTACGGTTTCAGCAGTCTGGTGAAGAAAGGTCATCAGGCGAGAGAATCATGTTCTGATGAATAATACTGCACACACACAGAAGACGCTTTCAGAAGTGTTTTCCTGTGCACAGATCCTTATATTCTCGAGGACGTTCCCGTGGTTTTACTGCAAACTGATGACTCCACTCAACAAACAAACTCTACGTCATCTAATGCACAACATTTCCAAATAAATCCCGCTGTGAGCTAAACACTCAGAGTCGTGACCGCCGGTGCAGAGACCTGGGAAAGCAGGAGGCCAACAGCCAATATAATGTTTTACAATTTTAATTCATATTTAATAAATTTGAAATTATTTAAAAGATTTCTTAAAAAATGTCTAAAATAAACAAACTTATACTTTAGATGAGAAATTATTTTTCACAAATAAATTAATATTGAATAGAAATCTAATTAAAAGGAAACTAAACACTGTAACGATCAGAGGACAGTATTCTGGGAATCATATTCTTCAAATAAAGCCAAGGTCACACTCCTTTAACACACAGCACACTGTGAAAATGACCGTGACAAGTACAGAAAGAGCAGCATAACTGGAATCACAGCTGGATTATGAGCCGCTGACAGCAGGATGAGAGTGTGTG
This sequence comes from Carassius gibelio, assembly GCF_023724105.1. Lineage (NCBI taxonomy): Eukaryota > Metazoa > Chordata > Actinopteri > Cypriniformes > Cyprinidae > Carassius > Carassius gibelio. The sequence continues at coordinate 26,496,342 of NC_068388.1, read as the reverse complement.
TGTGTGTGTGTGTGTGTGTGTGTGTGCGTGAGGGAGAGCCGTACCTTAGTGAGGGCCACGACCCTCTGAGCCAGCTCTGCCTCCACCTCCGGCAGCGTCTCGGCCTTACGCATCGTCTGCTGCAGCTTCTGCTCCGCCAGCTCCAGACGCTCCTGCAGCACACGACTCCTGTCCTCCAGCTGCACACACACACACACACACACAGAGGTGTCACACACACTGTTGCAAATCAGTAGTGATAATCTGATGACTGGTAAATGTTAAATCAGAAACAGCTCAGGCTGTGTTTGTTCTAGAGAAGGAGTGAATAAATGTAACCGCACACAGTGACCGTGTTCTGTTTTGTACAAGTAGAGCAGACCTGGCAGACCAGCGAGTCCTTGTTGGCGATCTGGTTCTCCAGTTTGTCGTTGAGGTCATGGACAGACGTGGCTTCTCTCTGAGCCGCGAGGTAGCGCTTCTCCAGCGTAGTGATCCTCTCCTCCATGTCATCCTTCTGAGCCAGAGACTGAGAGAGACCACAGACACACGGTCAGAGACAGACAAACGGTCAGAGACTGCTTCAGTGCACTCCTGTGCTCCTGTCGTACCTCTCGTAAGTCTCTCTGCAGACGGCTGTTGATGTCCTCAGACTTGATGAGGTCTTTCCGGGCCGTGTCCAGATCCTCCTCCAGCTCAGAGACGCGGCTGCACAGAGACGCCACACGCTCCTTCATGTGCAGGAGCTCCTTACTCTGTCTGTCCAGAGCCTCCTGCAGCTCCACGTCCTTCCCACAATCCTCCTCTGCACCCAGAGACACGTCTGACAAGCGCTGCTGGAAACACACACACACACACACACACACACACACATTACTCTTATGTTTCTCTGAGCGTGTCAGTTTCATCCGTGTGAGGTTTACCTTGCCGTTAGTGTTAGGTGCTGCATCTGAGCTGTGATTGACTTCTGCTGAGCCATCGGTCATCGCCCTCTTCAGACTGCCCTGCTCCTTCAGGAACACCAGCTACAGAGACAGAGACAGACCAGCATTAACCCATCGCTGACATCACTGTAGCTCTGCCTGTTCTGTGAGGAGCTCACCTCTTTATGAGCGGCGGTGAGCTGCTCCTCCAGCATACTGCATCTCTCCAGAGCCACACGCAGACGCTCTCTCACCTGATCACAACACACACACAGCACACATGAAGCACACCTCACACACACACACACACCAGCTTCCTGAGGACACTACCTTCTCATCCAGGGCTTTGTGGTGCTCGAAGAGAGATTTGAGTGCCTTGAGCACCTCCACCTCACTGGAGACGCCGGCGGGAGACTGAGCCTGACGCTTGACTACGGTCATCCTCAGAGAACGCTCGTGACGAGACACCAGACACTCCAGATGCTCCAGCAACAACTGACAACACACATCACACTCAGACTGACATCTGACCATCCTGGCCATCCACACAAACACACTTATCATCCTATCAGTCTTATGTTTTCATTCTTCTATGCATGTACATTTATAACACTACACTACAGCTCTCGCTCCATTTCTTCCCCTTTTTGAAAATTGTGAAAACACGATCACGGAGTTTTGCAAAAGATAAATCTAAGTCAGTCTCCCATTCAGTGCTAGAGAGATTTACCCAACTGTGAAGTGTGAGAAAGGTCCATTACGTGTGCATGTGAACAAATGTGTGCATGGACTCACGCGTGTGTTGTTTCTCTCTGCTTTCAGCTCGGAGATCTCCTCCTCTCGCTCCAGCAGCTGCTCTCGACACAGATTCACTTCCTTCGTAAGAGCTGCAAACTCCTTCAGTGTGAAATCACAAGAAATCAGGATTCTGCTTGAAGTGGCACACAGTGATCAACTCAATCAGCTCTCAGTGGAATCAGTCAGCACGTCTCACAGTAATGCCAATTATACTGTGATATATAACCTGAGGAAACCTGGTTATTGGAGTTAGAGCCGCTGACTGAAGTGCTGTGACCGTCTCAATATGCCTGAGTTACTCTGAAGCACTTCAGATCAAGCATTTTGACCCCCTCAGGTCCTGAAGCAGCTCACTCTGTGACTTCTGCTGTTTTTCAGAATGTTTAATCAATAGAATTGTTTTACTCGCTGCTGTAATTTCATGCTACGGTGTAGACGATAATCTAATTCTTTGTCTATTTTCATCAACTACAGCAATTAGTAGTTGCAGCTCTATAAAACACTATGAAGGAATAATGTCGACGGGAGACAGCTGACAAACACTAAAACATGGACTGCCAAGAGTTAAACTTGAGAAGCTCTCGCTGCAGTCACAGAGTGATGAACAGACGGTGGGTTCTGCTGAGAGACACAGGTGTGCCAGCGGTTACCTGTGGCAGGGCACTGTTGAGCTGTCTCTGCAGCGAGTCTCTCTCGTGGCTGATCTCGTGCAGTTTGCTCTGCGTCACACACAGGTTCTCCTGCGTCTCTCGGAGCGTGTCCAGCAGTCGGTCTCTCTCCTCCAGCATAGACACCATCAGAGACTCAAAGTGGCCCTCAGAGTCCGTCTGCACGGGAGAGCCAGGGCCCAGACCGCCTCCGTTACTGCTGACCTCCGCCTCGCTGATGGTGGGCATCACCTCGCACATCATCTACACACACACACACACACACACTGTTACCACACTGACACAGACCAGAAGCTCTGAACTAGACGTCAAGTCTTTACTAGTTACAAAGACTCTCTGAACATGTTACTGACTTCATAGAGCCTGTAAAGTTCCTGGACAGAGAGAGTGAGTGAACGAGAGAGGACAGTGATAATAAATTATTTAATTGCCCACTTTGTTTTAATTATGATTTGCTGTACTGACTGTTAGGAAGAAGATCAGATCAGAAAATCAGACACACAACAGACAGAAGATCAGAAACGTAACGGACAGAAGATAGTGCTGCAACGACTACAAAAATAACGCGTCACACTGTTTGTTTACCTCTCATGTAATGGCATACTGGGAATGGAGAAAGTTGCATTCGATCACAAAAACAGAGACCACTGTTATCAAAAGTATGGGAATACTTTAAACAGAAGACAAATAAAATGGCTCTTTGTTCCCTTTGCAAAACCGATATGGTGTACCACGGCAGCACAACTGCGATGCGCGAGCACCTCAGAGGAAAACATCTTGGCACTCTCCGGTGTTACGGTTTAACTGGTTACCGTGTGATCTGGTGACCAACTTCCTGGTTCAGGTCTGATATTCTTGCGCTTGCGGCATTCTGAAAAGTTGAGATGTTTTTAACTTGATGCGGTGCGGACGCTCCTGGAAAAAAACGAGCGCAGTCGCTTCCATTATGTGCGCGATTATCGCGCCTACATTGGAAATAACGAACATGAGCCCGCAAGAGACGTGATAAGTGAAAAAACAGCACGCCGCAAGACAACAGTCACAAACCACCAAGCTACCACGAATCATCTCTGGAAACCATGCTAAACCATAGCAGAACCCTGACTACATTTTATGGTTTGTGATGCTAAAGAACATTTCATGACGTCTCAGACAACTGTAAATGTATTGACTACTGTGGTTTAATTATAAACGCTATCATAAGCTCATATTTACCATAGTAAAATAATTTTCTTTGCCTCTTGATTATTTTATACTGTATAAACTTCAATCACATAGGTTGCAAATGAATAAAGTTTGAAATATTATATAAGAAGTTGTACTTTTTTGTAAAGTTATCCAAAGGATTCATTAGGTAATAAAAATAAGAACATTAGATTAATTATTTATTGTAATGAAAATAATTATTAGATTAGTCGACTAACCGAAAAAATAATCGTTAGTTGCAGCTCTAGATCAGACACGTAACGGACAGAAGATCGGACACGTAATGGACAGAAGATCAGACATGTAACGGACAGAAGATCGGACGCGTAACGGACAGAAGATCGGACGCGTAACGGACAGAAGAACGGATGCGTAACGGACAGAAGAACGGACGCGTATCGGACAGAAGAACGAATGCGTAACGGACAGAAGAACGGACGCGTAACGGACAGAAGAACGGACGCGTAACGGACAGAAGAACGGACGCGTAACGGACAGAAGAACGGATGCGTAACGGACAGAAGAACGGACGCGTATCGGACAGAAGAACGAATGCGTAACGGACAGAAGAACGGACGCGTAACGGACAGAAGAACGGACGCGTAACGGACAGAAGAACGGACGCGTAACGGACAGAAGAACGGACGCGTAACGGACAGAAGAACAGACGCGTAACGGACAGAAGAACAGACGCGTAACGGACAGAAGAAGAGACGCGTAACGGACAGAAGAAGAGACGCGTAACGGACAGAAGAACAGACACGTAACGGACAGAAGAACAGACACGTAACGGACAGAAGAACAGACACGTAACGGACAGAAGAACAGACACGTAACGGACCGACGATCGGACACGTAATGGACAGAAGAACAGACACGTAACGGACAGAAGAATGGACGCGTAACGGACAGAAGAACGGACGCGTAACGGACAGAAGAACAGACGCGTAACGGACAGAAGAAGAGACGCGTAACGGACAGAAGAAGAGACGCGTAACGGACAGAAGAACAGACACGTAACAGACAGAAGAACAGACACGTAACGGACAGAAGAACAGACACGTAACGGACAGAAGAACAGACGCGTAACGGACAGAAGAACAGACACGTAACGGACAGAAGAACAGACACGTAACGGACAGAAGAACAGACACGTAACGGACAGAAGAACAGACACGTAACGGACCGACGATCGGACACGTAATGGACAGAAGAACAGACACGTAACGGACAGAAGAATGGACGCGTAACGGACAGAAGAACGGACGCGTAACGGACAGAAGAACAGACGCGTAACGGACAGAAGAAGAGACGCGTAACGGACAGAAGAAGAGACGCGTAACGGACAGAAGAACAGACACGTAACAGACAGAAGAACAGACACGTAACGGACAGAAGAACAGACACGTAACGGACAGAAGAACAGACACGTAACGGACAGAAGAACAGACACGTAACGGACAGAAGAACAGACACGTAACGGACCGAAGATCGGACACGTAACGGACAGAAGAACAGACGCGTAACGGACAGAAGAACAGACACGTAACGGACCGAAGATCGGACACGTAACGGACAGAAGAACAGACGCGTAATGGACAGAAGATCGGACACGTAACGGACAGAAGAACAGACACGTAACGGACAGAAGAACAGACACGTAACGGACCGAAGATCGGAAATGTAATTGACAGAAGAACAGACGCGTAACGGACAGAAGATCGGACACGTAACGACAGAAGAACAGACACGTAACGGACAGAAGAACAGACACGTAACGGACAGAAGAACAGACGCGTAACGGACAGAAGAACAGACACGTAACGGACAGAAGAACAGACACGTAACGGACAGAAGAACAGACACGTAACGGACAGAAGAACAGACACGTAACGGATAGAAGATCAGTAACCGATAGAAGATCAGTAACAGACAGAAGATCAATAACAGACAGAAGATCAATAACAGACAGAAGATCAATAACAGACAGAAGATAAGATCAGTAACAGATATAAGATCAGTAACCGATATAAGATCAGTAACCGATAGAAGATCAGTAACCGATAGAAGATCAATAACAGACAGAAGATCAGATCAGTAACAGATAGAAAATCAGTAACAGATATAAGATCAGTACAGGTGTGTATTTACCTTGATTCTGAGCTGGGTTTGTTTCTCTTCTTCTCTACTGTATCCAGTTCAATCACAGCTAACACATTTAAAATATCAACTACGACGCAAATTATTCGTCAAGCCATTAAACTTCACGACATGAGTAAAATAAGTCACGAATCACTTTTTATTATTATTATCTGACGAGGAATGAGCGAAACAAAAAAGAAAATAAGCGAGGCCTTTATAATGAATGAGAACATCACTCATTACTAGAGATCTGAGTCTAAAGTGATGGAGAAGACATCACTGATCAATCAAAGACCTCCGTCAGATTCACACTGCCATCCATACACCCAAATATAAATATAAATCACATAAATACTTTAATCTTATATATAAATAAACTCCAATAGCGGCCTGCGCTAGTTAGCATTAGCAGCTAAAGTAAGAGGAATCAAAATCATCCTCATGCAAGCGCAGGAATAAAACAATTTAGCCTTTAAAATGAACACTTAAAGACGAAGTTAGATGACGAGCTGTACGATTTAAATATAAATGAACGAAACGCGTTTTTTAGAGTCAATTATTCTGACGCGTCACCATCTAATCCATAAGGAAAAACACCGGGATAAAAGTACGAATCGACCACTTTAAAAACACAAAACGCCCTTCAAACGACACTATCGGCAAGAAAAGTGTTTCTTCGGCTGGCTTGAGGTCTAAAAACAATAATTAATAAAGAAAAAAAAAAGAGTTAAAACAAAATTTACAGCCGATGTTTGTCGCTGCTCCAATTTCCTGCGCTCGCGAGAGCTCGGGACGTGCTGACGTCACGACGCCATCCACGGATCCCAGAAGATATGAGCTCTGATAGAAGGACTGAGGACGCGTTATGTGTTTAGTTATCACAAACGTCTCAGTTTGGTTTATTTACTTTATCTGAATATTGCATGCATAAATGTAGACGATTTGCGGATTTTTAAGGTAAAGCTCGTTATTGTCCGAGTTCTCCTTTCTGACTAAAGGAGCAGCGACATCTCTGTCCAATCTGAGTCATTTTCTTTTCTGTTGTGTTTCCGTGACCTTTGCGTCAAATTAATATATATCTTTTTTTTCAATAAAAAATAAAATATAATAGATAAATAAATAACAATCATATCAAAATGGCCTGACACTAAAGTAGAACTGTGTGTAAGCAGTCTTACCAAAGCTTAATTTGTTACATTACATTATAAAAACTAAACCGTTACTGATCCCAAATCGCATAAATTGTAGTTAGTAAAGTAATCCATTCAATTACACATTTTAGGTAATATAATCAGATTATTTTTTATTACTTTTAGATTAGTGACACTATTTTAGTTAGTGACATTGTGAACATGCAACTGTGTTACTTAATTATTAACTTACTACATTAAAGTCTCAGGGGAGACTGAAATTAATATATTAGGAGAAAGAGATTCCAAAGACACGGTAATAAATGGTTAACCTACTGAGTGATAATTCAAGAAAACATTAATGTGTTCTTCAGTAGGTGATGTAATGTTGTTGAATCTGAGATGATTGTGTGAATCCAGGGCACAGATGCTGAAAAGGTTCAGACTAACCTCAACCACATTGCTTTACTTGTATATAAAACACTGTAATTCCCAGGAACTAAATATATAAACGATAACACATCTCAGAGAAAGAACGATATTCACCAGTGGGCGTCGCTCTCTTCATACTAAAGGGCGTGGCCCGTGTTCATGGAGGCGGGGTGTGGAGTGAGTGGGCGTGTCTTCGTCGTGTGTCATGTCTGCTGTCTTTCTTCTTTCTTCTTCTGCTGTTTTCTGTCGCCACGTTGATCGAGAGATATCCCCAGAGTGAAGGTAAGACCTGAACATGATAGACGAGCGAAAACACATCACATCGCGCAGAGCAGCTCATTATCTGACCCATGATACTGTCTCTCTCGCGCTTTCTGAACTTTCTGAACGTGGTGATGTGTGTTAGCAATGCTAACTGTTCTTGTAAAGTGATGAACACGGATATCTGCGATTAATCAAGTGTTTATGAGCGTTATTAAGTGTCTCTCTCCTGCTGTATTTTTTATAAATGGTTTATTAATGAGTTCATGGATCAAACAGATCAACCGATTTCTTGAATAACAACACGACACGTGTCAGTGAAGACCTCGTTTATCATTATTTTTAATGTTATAAACCCGCTATTGTATTTTAAAGTGTGCTGCAGTTATTCTGGCATGGTCATAAAGAGACCCATCTGAGCACATGAGAAATGATTATATATCATATTTGAGCAGAAGTGAGAGTGAAGCAGATGGTTCTGGTCTGCTGTATTAAAATCACCCAAACCTGCTCTTCTTTTCTTCTGTGAAACAAGAGATTTTGAAGAATGTTGGGAACCAAACTATCTGAGGATGAACTCTTACACTGTTTCTGTCCTGATCCTGCAGTTGTTCAGAAATGCTGACTATTTATTGCACCTTTCTATTATGTTTTACATGTTTAATGTAAAGTTAGTTTTGATATTTAAGGGTGACAAAAAGTCATATTCTAATAATGTAATAAATAATGAAATAACTAATTTTTGGGGACAGGAGGAGAAGGTGTTAATGTTGGTGAAGTGTGTGTTTCTCTGTTTCTGCAGCTTCACTGAAGCAGGGTTCACTTACCCTCAGATAAACTCATTACATAAATATTATAATTATATAATTATTTATTGAGCAGATAAAATACATATAATCATTTATTAATCAATTATCATTTAATGTGTATCTTGTCTTTATATAAAGGCTGAAATGTGAGGTTTATTTGAACATTAACATAAGATATCAGCACGCTATATCTACACCCCCCCCCCCAGTGTGTGTGTCAGTGTGTGTGTGTGTGTCTGTATCAGTGTCTGTGTCAGTGTGTGTGCGTGCGCTGTGATTGGTCGGTTCCTCCTCCTCCTCTCTCCATCATCACCATCAGTCTGTCAGCTGCTGGTGGTTTGCTCTCTGTTTCTCGGCTCGTGACGTCACTGAGTGTTTGCTGAGCTTTTGTCTTGTCCTGAACACTGGCTCTGGTCCGCAGCGCTCCGGATCGGATCGGATCGGCGCTGGAGCTGGAGCTGGAGAGGCTGCTGACGGCCGCAGGGTTCATGCAGCAGGAGGATCAGCATCTGGCGCGGTTGGTTGTATTGTGCGTTGATGACCCCTGCTGTGTAGCCGCTCGCCCCACCCCCCCGTCTCCCCTCTCTCTCTTTCTCCATCACAGCTCCTGGATCAGCCATGTTTGGCACCGAGTCCTCATGTAAGTAGCCCATCCTCCACCGCGCTCTCTTTATCCTGCATGTATTGTGCTCTGCTGCTCGTCTGTCTCTGCCGTTTCTGTGCGTCTGCTGTGTGTTGTGCTGGACGTGAAGGCCAGGCTGTGTTTGATTCCTCTTACATAAACAGTGATGCGCTCGCACACCTGGGCTTCTGCTCTTAATCATCACCTCGTCTGACCCGAGTCTTCTGGCTGATGTTCTCTGAGCTGACGAGCGTCCAGATAAACGCTCAAATGCACAGCATCGCTCGTGCTGCTCATTTAGTGATGTTTCGTGAGTTTGAGGCCTGCATCCCTGAACATCCTCAACGCTGTGCTTTTGTAGTTCTTCTCCCACACTTCCTGTTGTGCTGTTTAAAGCATGTGTTTGTGTGTTATTCATCATATGGCACCAGCACTCTTTTAGAGATATGTGTGTGTTTGTGTGGCTGATGCTCAGTTCATCGTTTTTTTTTAAGAGAACTTCGAGCACTTTTCAGTGACTTTCGACTTTCAAGTATCTCACACAACTGTTTTTCTAAAGCTCTAAAAAGAACCAATTTAAGTGTTATTTTTAATGAAATGAAAAAAAATATACATTTATTATATACATATATAGATATATTTGGCAATCAAACAGTTAGGCTTTTTAAAATAAAAAAGACATCAGATATCACAATAACAAGCAGATGGCAGCAGAGGAGCACTTATTGGCTTATTAGTCCTTCATTTACACTTTTTATTTTTTGCGTTATATTTGGATATTCTAAAATTATTTTTATATAATATCAAATCAGCAAGAAAATACATTTTGTCAGAAGTTTTGTGCATTGTTTGCGTTGGGAAGTAAGAAAAGTCACAAAGTGTAGATTCTGCATTTTACTGTTCTTAATAAATTTTGTGTGCTTCCCAACTCAAACTCAATGCTTTACTGTCCAATGGACGTTGCCAAGAAATAAATGTGTAGTTTTATTAGTAGCTGCACTTACTAATACAATGGTAATTTTATGATTTATGACGCAAATCATGTTAGTCTGGAGCCCTGATTATGATTCAGTCTGTTTCTGAGCACATGCAGGTTGATTTTTTGTTGTTGTTTGTTTTAGTGTTTTTGATAGAAGTTCTCTTCTAATCACCATGGCTGCATTTATTTGATCAAAAATACAGTAAAATGCTGATGTATTTTTATGTTAAAATATCTGTTTTCTATGTGAATATGTCAAACCTGTAATGTATTTCTGTGATGCTCCGCTGTATTTTCAGCATCATTCCTCCAGTCTTCAGTGTCACATGATCTTCATAAATCATTCTAATATGATTTGCTGCTCAAGAAACATTTCTGATTATTATCAATGTTGAACATAGTTGTGCTTCACAGTATTTTGTGGAAACTGTAATGCATCTTGAGTCTGATGGGAAGTATTCATTGTTTGACTGGTTTGTTGGGTAGTATTTATTGTTGGACTGGTCTGATGGATAGTGTTTATTGTTGGACTGCTCTGATGGGTAATTTAATTGTTGGACTGGTCTGATGGGTAATTTAATTGTTGGACTGGTCTGATGGTAGTATTTATTGTTGGGCTGGCGTGATGGGTAATTTTTATTGTTGGTCTGGTCTGATGGGTAGTTTTTATTGTTGGAGTGGTCTGATGGGTAGTTTTTATTGTTTGACTGGTCTGATGGGTAGTTTAATTGCTGGACTGGTCTGACGGTAGTATTTATTGTTGGAGTGGTCTGATGGGTAGTTTTTATTGTTTGACTGGTCTGATGGGTAGTTTAATTGCTGGACTGGTCTGATGGGTAATTTAATTGTTGGACTGGTCTGATGGTAGTATTTATTGTTGGGCTGGCGTGATGGGTAATTTTTATTGTTGGTCTGGTCTGATGGGTAGTTTTTATTGTTGGACTGGTCTGATGGGTAATTTAATTGTTGGACTGGTCTGATGGGTAGTTTTTATTGTTGGGCTGGCGTGATGGGTAATTTTTATTGCTGGACTGGTCTGACGGTAGTATTTATTGTTGGAGTGGTCTGATGGGTAGTTTTTATTGTTTGACTGGTCTGATGGGTAGTTTAATTGCTGGACTGGTCTGATGGGTAATTTAATTGTTGGACTGGTCTGATGGTAGTATTTATTGTTGGGCTGGCGTGATGGGTAATTTTTATTGTTGGTCTGGTCTGATGGGTAGTTTTTATTGTTGGACTGGTCTGATGGGTAATTTAATTGTTGGACTGGTCTGATGGTAGTATTTATTGTTGGGCTGGCGTGATGGGTAGTATTTATTGTTGGACTGCTCTGATGGGTAATTTAATTGCTGGACTGGTCTGATGGGTAATTTAATTGTTGGAGTGGTCTGATGGGTAATTTAATTGTTGGACTGGTCTGATGGGTAGTTTTTATTGTTGGACTGGTCTGATGGGTAGTATTTATTGTTGGACTGGTTTGATGGGTAATTGTTGAGCTGTTCTGAAGGGTAGTTTTTGTTGTTAGACTGGTCCGATGGGTAATTTAATTGTTGGACTGGTCTGATGGGTAGTGTTTATTGTTGGACTGGTCTGATGGGTAGTATTTATTGCTGGACCGGTCTGATGGGTAATTGTTGAGCTGTTCTGAAGGGTAGTTTTTGTTGTTGGACTGGTCTGATGGGTAATTTAATTGCTGGACTGGTCTGATAGGTAATTTCATTGTTGGAGTGGTCTGATGGGTAGTTTTTATTGTTGGACTGGTCTGATGGGTAATTTAATTGTTGGACTGGTCTGATGGGTAATTTAATTGTTGGACTGGTCTTATGGGTAGTTTTTATTGTTGGACTGGTCTGATGGGTAGTATTTATTGCTGAACTGGCCTGATGGGTAGTTTTTATTGCTGGGCTGGCCGGATGGGTAATTTTTATTGTTGGTCTGGTCTGATGGGTAGTTTTTATTGTTGTACTGGTCTGATGGGTAATTTAATTGTTGGACTGGTCTGATGGGTAATTTTTATTGTTGGGCTGGTGTGATGGGTAGTATTTATTGCTGAACTGGCCTGATGGGTAGTTTTTATTGTTGGGCTGGCGTGATGGGTAGTATTTATTGCTGAACTGGCCTGATGGGTAGTTTTTATTGTTGGGCTGGCGTGATGGGTAGTATTTATTGTTGGACTGGTCTGATGGGTAATTTTTATTGTTGGACTGGTCTGATGGGTAATATAATTGTTGGACTGGTCTGATGGGTAATTTAATTGTTGGACTGGTCTGATGAGTAATTGTTGAGCTGGTCTGATGGGTAGTTTTTATTGTTGGACTGGTCTGATGGGTAGTTTAATTCTTGGACTTGTCTGATGGGTAGTATTTATTGTTGGACTGGTCTGATGGGTAGTTTTCATTGTTGGACTGGTCTGATGGGTAATTGTTGAGCTGGTCTGATGGGTAGTTTTTATTGTTGGACTGGTCTGATGGGTAATAGTTGGACTGGTCTGATGGTAGTATTTATTGTTGGACTGGTCTGATGGGTAATTTTTATTGTTGGTCTGGTCTGATGGGTAGTTTTTATTGTTGGACTGGTCTGATGGGTAGTATTTATTGCTGGGCTGGCCGGATGGGTAATTTTTATTGTTGGTCTGGTCTGATGGGTAGTTTTTATTGTTGGACTGGTCTGATGGGTAATTTAATTGTTGGACTGGTCTGATGGTAGTATTTATTGTTGGGCTGGCGTGATGGGTAGTATTTATTGTTGGACTGGTCTGATGGGTAATTTTTATTGTTGGACTGGTCTGATGGGTAATTTAATTGTTGGACTGGTCTGATGAGTAATTGTTGAGCTGGTCTGATGGGTAGTTTTTATTGTTGGACTGGTCTGATGGGTAGTTTAATTCTTGGACTTGTCTGATGGGTAGTATTTATTGTTGGACTGGTCTGATGGGTAGTTTACATTGTTGGACTGGTCTGATGGGTAATTGTTGAGCTGGTCTGGTGGGTAGTTTTCATAGTTGAACTGGTCTGATGGGTAATTGTTGAGCTGGTCTGATGGGTAGTTTTTATTGTTGGACTGGTCTGATGGGTAGTTTAATTCTTGGACTTGTCTGATGGGTAGTATTTATTGTTGGACTGGTCTGATGGGTAGTTTTTATTGTTTTATTGCTGAACTGGTCTGATGGGTAGTTTTTATTGTTGGGCTGGTGTGATGGGTAGTATTTATTGCTGAACTGGTCTGATGGGTAGTTTTTATTGTTGGGCTGGTCTTATGGGTAGTTTTTATTGTTGGACTGGTCTGATGGGTAATTTAATTGTTGGTCTGGTCTGATAGGTAATTGTTGAGCTGGTCTGATGGGTAGTATTTATTTTTGGACTGGTCTGATGGGGGAGTGGGCCTTTCACGATAACTTTTTGTTGTGCAATAAATTGCTCCAGAAATAATTGCGATAAGTGGTATTATTAACATCTTAAAGACCATTTTATGCCACTGGATATATAATCATAATGTAACAAAATAATGCAAGAAGGTCTACACTAGGGATGCACCGAAATTTCGGCCACCGAAGATTTTCGGCCGAAAATGGCCTTTTCGGTTTTCGGCCGATAGACTTTTATCACCGAAACAACACGGCCGAAATGTTGTGATGACGCAAACAGAAACCGCGACCTGCACGTGCACTTGCATAGCAAAGACCAAGAGCTCCCCGCGACATTCACTTAACACCAGTGAGAACATTCTCTCTCTTCTTATTCCTTTATTCGCAGAACTAAAGCGTCTCCTAACAAAGAGATTAAGACGGACCACGAAGTAAAAACAAAGAAAAGTACTTACAGAGTCTGTTAGCACACGTCTCACTGAGATCTTTTCGGATCCTCTGCACTTCATCGCGAATGTGCTTGATCCGCGTTATAAAGACCATTACTTGGATGCGGAAATAAGGCAGCGCGCACGAGAAATGATCCAGGACGCGCTGGATGCGAAGAACCCGCGTGGAGACGGAGAAGCGCCAAGCGCAGGAGACAGATCAGAGCGCAGAAAAGACTGGTCTCTGCACCAGATGAGTGGCATCCACCATCGTTGTCTGATATGTTCAGTGGAATTCTGCAAGAAAGTGCCTCAAATAATAATAATACGTTGGCTATTTTGTTCTTATACACACACACAAACATATATACATACATAATATCAGATTGTAGCCATATTTATGCTAGATTTTCTGCTAGATTTCTGCTTTAATTTGATAAAAATCTTTATTTATGCCCTGGCCCTATTTAAATACACTCTCTCAAATATTTCTCAAATGTCAGGCAGATGACAAGCTCAACTGCTCAACAGCTAGATGGTTATCTGTCTGAAGTCCCCATCCCCAGAAGTGATAACAGTCTTGCCAACTGGAGAAGTAATGCACTTTCTAGTCCTACATAGAAACATTTCAAATGCACTTCACCTAAATGCACTTTGTTTTTATGAGAGAACTGTTCATTTTAAAACCTTTCTGCAGGCCAGTAGGCCTGTACATTATTATTAAATATACACATGAGTGGGATAAATTTTTAGTTTGAATTTTATTTTCTACTGTGCATTGTTGCAATGTGCTTAATAAATATTTACATCATTTGTAATTATGTATTTTTATGTTTTTTTTTTTTTTTTAAAGTTATGTAATTGTAATTATCTTTGAAACTTTAATATTAATTTATGCAATTGCAATGTCTTAATTTTAGTAAAGTTAGTACACGGTCATAGCAATAAATGCAATGGTACTAATAATTGGCATAATTTATTTCGGTGTTTCGGTTTCGGTTTTCGGCCTTGGTTTTCTCTTTTTCGGTTTTCGGTTTCGGCCAAGAATTTTAATTTCTGTGCATCCCTAGTCTACACTTCCAATTGACAACAAATGTTTAATTTTTAAGAATATATAGATTATGGAAATTAAGTATCAAAATATTACATACCTTAAAAAACTTGAATAAATAGTAAATAAAAATGTTCTAACAAAAAGTGAAAAGTAAAAGTAAGTAAGTCCAAAAATACTTTTATGGAGATTTTCTCCCTGCAGATTTTACCCAGACCTTCTTATTGCGCCACTAAAAATGATTGAGATCATATACATATATTGCACGATAAATTGATATATTATTGCGACAGGTCTAATGGGGAGTTTGAGCTTGTTTCCCAGTGTTGAGTGGGGCTGGTGAATGTGGCCTGGATCCGTGGTCTTCATGAATGGAGCGTCTGTGTTGAAGTGGCTCTCTCAGCTTAATGAATGAGCACAGCTGCTGTCAGACGTCTGCCATGTGTTTGACTGAGTGAAAACTGAGTGTCTATTAGACCGCTCGTCAGTCAGATGTGCCGTCACATGATCTCCTGTCACTCTCATTGACTGAAAGGACATTGATCACATAAAAAAGAACTGTCCCATTATCACGCTTTTTCAAACCCAGACCTTCTTTCTTCTGCGGAACATAGAAGATATTTTGAAGAGTGATTCAACTGCTTTTGTCTCTACAGTGAAAGTCAGTGATCTTCTTTTGTGTTTAACAGAAGAAACACAGTGGTACAGGTTTGAACACTGAGGGAGAGTAAATGCTGACAGAAGGATGATTTTCCTCTCATTTGGTTGTGTGATCTGCTTCATTCAGATGTGATAGTGATGCTGTAATGATGGGAGACCTGCAGCGGCAACAACTCACAGAAAACAATCATGAAGATGATCAACAATCAGTTAGATTATATATTGATAGTTTTTGCTAAAATATTTCTTGTTAGACATTAAATGCAGGATTCATACTGTACATGTAACTCAAGGATTGTTATAAGAGCAGTGACCGTGAATGGACCTTTGTAGTGTGATGTAAATGTAATATATTACTATGTGTGTGTGCTCCTCGTACAAGTTAATATTTAGTCTGTGCTTTTTTTAATCATTTGCAAATGACTGATTTAAACTTCTACTTTAGACTGGAAAGCAATCATATGTTTTAAAATGTAATGGTTTTTAACCCTGTTTTGCTTGTAATGTATAGCACAAATTACATAGATACGTTCACTGTATTTGTCTTTATAGCCTTCATTTTCCACATTGTTTGGAGGACTGCACTGTGCAGGATGTAGAATATCATAAAAAAAAAATGTAATTCAAAATCTTTCATCTGATTAATGAAAGAAAAAAACAGGGAGGTTAATGGTTAGTTGCAACTCTATTGCACACCAGGGGCGGAGCGGGGGGGTGGCTATTGGGGCTTAAGCCCCGAATGTTTTGTCAAAAGCCCCGAATCTTTTAGCTTTTTTAAAATAACTTCAACTTTGTTTCATTTCCTCTCAGTCTCTCAGACTGGAGCGGCAAAAAACAAAAAACAAAAGCTCTATTACTGTGCGTTGTGGCGCACGGTAAAGCATCACGCATCACTTCGCTTGTTTGCCAACTGCCGATAAAAACTAACGAAGAAGAATATAAATCATCTTCTTCGTCGTTGTCATTAGGGGCTGGTGGGCTTTTTATTTCACCGCCGTCGTAGCGAGCTCACTGACTAACCGCCTGAAATTAGCATTATGGACATAACAATTTTTTTTAAAAGGAACTCGTAACAGCAAACCTCACCGGCCAGAGAGAGATTCAAAAGCAATATATCCCAATGTATCAAATGCTAAGTTATTTCAGGGCATGTTTTACAACTGTTCTCGGCACATTAGTGGGATAAGAAGATAGATTAATTGAGAAATATAGCTGGAGAACAATTAAATACAAAATAGTTTGTAGGCTCTACTGGGTGAATATTTTTTTTTTTCTGAGTAACCATCATTTTCCCAGATAGTGTATTTTTAGGCATTCTGTTATCTCAAACAGCCTGAAAAATAGTGCATTTAGCTGACATAAACGTGGGGAAAAAAAATCTCCCCTGCGGAGTACACCCCTGCAGCCCCCTAGGTTTGGGCTAAGCCCCGAATGTTTGCATCTTCTGGCTCCGCCCCTGTTGCACACGCCGACAGATTGACAGGTGCAGAGATGTTCGCTCATCTCACTGACTACATGTCTGTATTTAACCTTCCCAGAATGCATCTGGATGGGACAGATTTCAGAATCACTCGTCTGCTGTGACAGGAAGTGCTCATCAGATCAGCTGATATCCTCACAGGCAAATAGGCATGATATTCATATTGTTTTCTGGCTAGTCGCATTTATTGTCATTTGTAAAAGAGAAAGTGATGTGACACTCATCAGATGTGCATGGTGAGTATTAGATGCTGAGGAAGCACACAGTGGTTGTGTTGGACGTGCTGGTTCAGTTTTACAGTGATCCGCTGGCTGATTCAGTGTTACTCCAGCTTTATAGCACTGTGAAGGTGAGATGAACGTGTCATGTTATCAGAACTTCATATATATGACCCTCACAGAGAATCAAAGAGTAAGGAATGTTTCTCTTCTAAACTCATTTCTGTCTATCTCGTGTCTGTTGGCTCATCATCTCGCTGTGCGTCTGATGCGTTTGTTCCTCTCACCTGCTGCTCCCGTCCTTCTGTCTAAACTCGTCTGTTTCGCTGTTTTCTCTGCAGTGAGCATGTTCCTCAACACTCTGACCCCTAAGTTCTACGTGGCGCTGACGGGCACCTCATCCCTCATCTCTGGACTCATACTGGTGAGTTTGATTCACTCCGGTCAAATACTGCAGAATGAAGTGACTTCATTAGGATTTCACTGGAATATAAAGTATCTGAATGAGTCTCTAGATTTTGTTTTGTGGCTATATATTGCAGTATTGATTTAGTTAAATCTTTTCCTTGCTATTTAATAACTAAATTGATTCTGTATTGATCAAGTTAGAATCATTACAGAAACTATTTGTTGAGTTAGTTATTGAAGGGAGCAGCTGAATATATCATTAATGTTCAGACAGACCTTTGAACCTGAGATGATGATGATGATGATGATGTTGAAGGGCGTGTGTCTCTGTGCTGCAGATCTTCGAGTGGTGGTACTTCAGGAAGTATGGGACGTCGTTCATCGAGCAGGTGTCTGTCAGTCATCTGCGTCCTCTGTTAGGTGGAGTTGATAACAGCTCGCCCAACAGCTCCAGCAGCAGTAACGGAGACACCGACTCCAGCCGACAGAGTGTGTCAGGTCAGTTACTGAAGAAGAAACACATCAAGCTGCTGCTGGAGCTCCTCACAAGAACTCCAGTCTGACATGAAAGGACAAAGTATATTTCAGACGTCCGCGTCCCGTCCGCATTACTTTATTTTCGTCATTTAATTCAATTCAGATTTAATTGTATAGCGCTTTTTACGATTCAAATTGTTGTAAGGCAGTTTTACAGAAATTAATGTTTCTATAATATTTAGAAGTAGCTTATCAGTGGCGACTCTGTGACAAACACAATTGTTTTATACGTGTAGCATAGCCTATTTTAATAATGCAGCAAACCTTTTTAAATATTTTGATAAATTACTGAAAATAAATATATGACTTTTTAAACCGTTTAACTGTTTGTAAAAATTTGTCAAAATTCTTAACGGTCGGTTAACGGTTAACTGGTTAAAATTAACATCCCTAGTTTAACCCAAGCTAAAGAATAAGAATGCGCATTTGAACATATATAACAGCAGTCTAAGATTATGATATACATTATTCGAATGCTTGGCGAAAGAGATGTGTTTTTACTCTAGATTTAAACGGAGAGAGTGTGTCTGAACCCCGAACATTATCAGGAAGGCTATTCCAGAGTTTGGGAGCCAAATGTGAGAAAGCTCTACCTCCTTTAGTGGACTTTGCTATCCTAGGAACGACCAAAAGTCCAGCGTTTTGTGACCTTAGGGTGCGTGATGGGTTGTAGCGTGGTAGAAGGCTAGTTAGGTACGCAGGAGCTAAACCATTTAGGGCCTTATAGGTAAGTAATGATAATTTGTAACTGATACAGAACTTAATAGGTAGCCAGTGCAGAGACTGTAAAATTGGGGTAATATGATCATATTTTCTTGACCTGGTAAGGACTCTAGCTGCTGTATTTTGGACGAACTGTAGCTTGTTTATTGACGAAGCAGGACAACCACCTAGAAGTGCATTACAATAGTCCAGTCTAGAGGTCATGAATGCATGAACTAGCTTTTCTGCATCAGAAACAGATAACATGTTTCATAGCTTGGCAATGTTTCTAAGATGGAAGAATGCAGTTTTTATAACATTGGAAATATGATTTTCAAAAGACAAGTTGCTGTCTAATATAACACCCAGATTTCTGACTGTAGAGGAAGTAACCGTACATCCATCTAGTTGCAGATTGTAATCTACAAGATTCTGTGTAGTGTTTTTTGGTCCAATAATTAATATCTGTCTTATTCGAATTTAATTGGAGAAAATTATTGGTCATCCAATCTTTCACATTTTTAACACACTCTGTTAGCTTAGATAATTGGGAAGTTTCATCTGGTCTCGTTGAGATATATAGCTGAGTATCATCAGCATAACAGTGGAAGCTAATTCCGTATTTTCTAATAATATTACCAAGGGGCAACATGTATACTGGAAATAGAAGGGGACCTAGGACGGATCCTTGTGGCACTCCATATTTTACTGGTGATAAATGAGATGACTCCCCATTTAAGTAAACAAAATGGTAGCGATCGAACAGGTAGGATCTAAACCATCTTAGAGCCTGCCCTTGAATACCTGTATAGTTTTGTAATCGATCTATGAGTATGTCATGATCTATGGTGTTGAACGCAGCACTAAGATCAAGTAAGACTAGAAATGAGATGCAGCCTTGGTCTGACGCAAGGAGCAGGTCATTTGTAATTTTAACAAGTGCAGTTTCTGTGCTATGGTGGGGCCTGAAACCTGACTGAAATTCTTCATACAGATCATTTTTATGCAGGAAGGTGCTCAATTGAGCAGACACAACTTTTTCAAAAATTTTAACAGTGATAAGTTTATTTAGCTCTTCCTGTCCTATGGTTGTAAAGCGCTGCAGTTTATCAGCTCATCAGTCACTTACTAGATGAACTCAAATACAGTCAGTGTGTATGCTAATGTTTCGTGTGTGTGTGTGTGTGTGTGTTTAGAGTGTAAGGTTTGGCGAAATCCTCTCAATCTGTTCAGAGGAGCTGAATATAACCGGTGAGTGAACGTCTCAGCCTCTTCAGGGCTTCATTTGATAAGAAAAAAATGCTGTTAGTAACTGTGTTAGACTCAAAGCTGCACAATGTTTTTTGGGCTCTTTCTTGTTTTGATGAGAATTGAGATGCTGATGTGAATGTGTTTGCCGCAGGTACACGTGGGTGACGGGAAGAGAGCCGCTCACATACTACGACATGAATCTGTCGGCACAAGATCATCAGACCTTCTTCACCTGTGATTCTGATCACCTGCGGCCTGCAGACGCCAGTAAGAGCACCGCTTTACCATCAACATCCAGAGCAGTGTCTGGAGGACCTGCTGTTTATGAGTGTGTGTGTGTGTGTGTGTGACAGTAATGCAGAAGGCCTGGAGAGAGAGGAATCCTCAGGCTCGGATCACAGCCGCTCATGAAGCTCTGGATCTGGAGGAGTGAGTGTGGTTTTTTACTGTAGTAATGTTCTCTCAGCACGTTTGATTCTTGGTTGTTGTCCCGTGCTGTCAGTGTAAATGTGTTTAATGGTCAGGAGTGTTTAGTGTTGAATGTGTTGTGTGTGTTGTAGCTGTGCGACGGCGTATATTCTCCTCGCTGAGGAAGAGGCCACGACGATCGTGGAGGCAGAGAAACTCTTCAAACAGGCGCTGAAGATCGGAGAGAGCTGCTACCGGCGCAGCCAACAACTACAGCATCACGGAGCACAGTATGAAGCCCAGCACAGTGAGTACCCACACACACACGCACACACACACACACACACACACACACTCACTCACTCACTCACTCTCACACACACACGCACGCACAC
The DNA here is from genome assembly GCF_023724105.1 of Carassius gibelio. Lineage (NCBI taxonomy): Eukaryota > Metazoa > Chordata > Actinopteri > Cypriniformes > Cyprinidae > Carassius > Carassius gibelio. Next base: position 26,475,491 of record NC_068388.1, on the reverse strand, counting down.
ACACACTCACTCACTCTCACACACTCTCACACGCACGCACGCACACACACACTCACTCACTCTCACGCACACACACACACACACACACACACACATTAATGGATCAAACACTCACAGGCTCGGAGTGAATGTTTGTAGGGTCAGAGGTCATACCTTACGTGTTCTCTGTTGACAGATGTCACGCTGTCAATCACAGTAGAGTCCTGTATACATATAAGACACCTATTAATTATGAAGTGTGTAAATGATCTTTTGGTCTTCACGTTGATTTGTGTGTGTGTGTGTGTGTGTGTGTGTGTGTGTGTGTGCAGATACAGTGCTGTTTTCAGGCGTTGTGTAGTATAATGTGTCAGAACACGAGCGAATGTTAAAGCAGAAGTAACTCATTCAAATGAAACTGTGTGTGTGTGTGTGTGTGTGTGTGTGTGTTTCACAGGAAGAGACACAAACGTGTTAGTCTACATCAAGAGAAGACTGGCCATGTGCTCCAGAAAGCTCGGCCGCACACGAGAAGCTGTCAAGATGATGCGAGACGTGAGTGACCTTTGACTCCTGACACACAGAAGACACAAACCCTCGTTGTTATTAATAATGCGGTCAGAAAACTGCTCTCAGATATCAAGCGTGAGCGGCGCTGTTGAATTACTGTGCTCGCTGAGGTAATCATGCACTCATGATTCAGATCACTCTTCAGTAGCTCAAACACCTGTGGTCCGTGTGACACACATCTGTAGAGTGATGCGCAGGAGTTTCCCGAGCTGTCGTTGTGTTTCCTGCAGTTAATGAAGGAGTTTCCTCTGCTCAGCATGTTCAACATCCACGAGAACCTGCTGGAGTCTCTTCTGGAGCTGCAGAACTACGCAGACGTCCAGGCCGTGCTGGCCAAGTACGACGGTACGAGCACATCTCACTTCTGCTAGCTCAGTTTCTCTTGCATCCGATAGAGACGCCTGACTCGTGCCGAAGATATCAGCTCCTTTCTGATGTTAACAACCAGTGTCAGCCAGAAGATATGAAGATATGAAGATGAGCTCTGTCCCGCTCTTCTGTGATGAAACATTTTCTTTGTGGGGAAATGTAATTTAACTTGACTTCCTCCAGTGCATTCAGTTTAAAGCAAAGACATTTAAAGCATTATGTGTAGAGTGTGTGTTATTTGACCTGAGAAGCGTCTGTGAGTGTGTACTTCAGCATGATCTCAGCCGTGAAACGCTTTGTTCTCGTTCACAGACATCAGTTTGCCCAAGTCTGCGACCATCTGCTACACAGCAGCGCTGCTGAAGGCCAGAGCCGTGTCTGACAAGTGAGTCTCCATCAACACACTTCACATCGTCACTGCACGTGCTGACGGAAAATGCTATTTTAAATGCAAAATAAAAGAGGTGACTTCCACATGAAAGCAGAACGTGTCACTCAGAGTCCTCTCGTGTTGTACTAGCATCGGTCATAGAGCGTCCCAGTGTTCCCAGCCTGCTCCCAGTGCGCACACACACACACACACACACACACACACACACACTCAGGGCCGGGTCAGCTCTAGAGTCGAGGAGTGTCTCCGTCAGATCAGTGCTGTACTGTGTGTTGTTTCTCAGTCTCCGTCTCCTGTGGCTCGTCTGCAGGTTTTCTCCAGAAGCGGCGTCTCGCAGAGGTTTGAGCACAGCAGAAATGAACGCAGTAGAAGCCATACACAGAGCGGTGGAGTTCAACCCACACGTACCGAAAGTGAGCATCATCATCATCATCTTCATCATCCTCCTGCTCGTCCTGCTCAGCCGTAACCTGCCTCTCGTTCTCTCCGCAGTACCTCTTGGAGATGAAGAGCTTGATTCTGCCTCCAGAGCACATCCTGAAGCGCGGAGACAGCGAGGCCATCGCCTACACCTTCTTCCACCTGCAGCACTGGAAGCGTGTGGAGGGAGCGCTCAACCTGCTGCACTGCACCTGGGAGGGAAGTGAGTGAGAGACATCACAGACCGCTTCACACGTGGAGATCTGCTGCAGGAGCCTTCTCTGTAGCTGTGGAATACACTAAAACCTGTACCTTTTAATTAGTGTAATTACTCTGTGCGCCTCTGTTACGGGAGTCATCAGGAACAAATGCCTTCATTTCTCATCTTTTAAGAAGCAAACATTTTTTTCGATATGAAACTTCTGTTAAAGTGTTTAAGTGAAATGTCAGAAAAGCTGCTAGTGACTCACTGTTGCTCCAAAGTTTAGAAATGCATTTTAAAAACCACTTCTTTGTGTTGATTGCACAGCTTTCAGGATGATCCCGTATCCTCTGGAGAAAGGCCACCTCTTCTATCCGTATCCAGTCTGTACAGAGACCGCGGACAGAGAACTGCTACCAAGTAAGAGATTTTCCTGCACCTCTCCTGTAGATGAAGAGTAGTGTTTCTGACACGTTCCCATAGTGTAACTGTCCAAGCGTCCAGCTCCTGGTGTCAGATCTCTCCTGACTGTGATCAAGTAAAGGTCAGAATAAGGTCAGTAATATCTCCAGATGAACTCTTCCTGGACTGAAGCAGCTCAGCTTTACTGGATTCTCCATCAATCATGTTTTAGAGTCTCAAATCTGATCTTTTGAGGAGCGTTTGTTTCCAGAAGCTTTACTTTCACTGTTCCTCAGCGGAGGAATGATCTTCACAAGCCTCCAGAACATCTCACATCTTCTGAGGAGCCTTGATTTCTCCAGCTCTCAGTCACTGTGTTATATGTGCGGATCATTTACATCTCATCTCACTGAGAAACATAACTGGAGATACAGAGAGATTAAATATTGAGAGGCTACTCTCTGACTATTATTTCATGTCAGGCTTTTAAAAGAGTCCTGACACAACCCTGTGTGTCTCAAACCCGTCTGCTGCTGTTCTACTGTCTACCACAGCTGCAGCAGTAGTTAACCCTGACTGTGTGTGTGTGTGTGTGTGTGTGTGTGTGTAAGCAGTGTTCCACGAGGTGTCAGTGTATCCCAAGAAGGAGCTGCCGTTCTTCATCCTGTTCACGGCGGGTCTCTGCTCGTTCACAGCGATGCTGGCGCTCCTCACACATCAGTTCCCGGAGCTCATGGGAGTGTTTGCTAAAGCCGTGAGTGTCTCACACTTCAGTTCTCCAGACGAGCACAGATTGAAGAAGAGACCTCATCACACTCGTATTTGAAATCTCAGTTCATTGTGTAATCATGAACAGTTCATCAGTAAAAAACTATTTTGACCAAGTTCAGCTCTATTGTGGCTAAGATGTGTTACTGGGCAAATATTAGACTTTTTTTTTTTTTTCAGACATTAAAATTATCTTGAAAATGTTTTCCACTGTATTACTGATTATGATGTGATGGTGTGAGACTGTGTTATATCTGCGTTGTTTGTGTCTCGTCCATCAGTTCCTGAGCACCCTGTTCGCTCCGCTGAACTTCATCATGGAGAAGGTGGAGAGTATTCTTCCCTCGAGTCTGTGGCACCAGCTCACGCGGATCTGATCTCACGGACATGCATTATTATTATTATTATTATTATTATTATTATTGACTGAGGTGCCAAGATCTTCAGAAGTGCCCAGAAGACAGAAACACAACCCACAACAAACACAGAAGGAATTCATTTCCCCCTTCATCTCCTGTAAATATTTCTGTTTAAAACTTTTAAACGCCATGGGTATACCAAGAAAAAATAAAACAATTTCTGTACTGCTGCAAATCAGCCGTCTCCTCTTTCTGTAGTTTGATGACATGCGTTCACACACAAACACACACCTGGAGTCACACCGGTTCAGATGTGAACGTCTTCCTGTACACGTGCATCACATGACACATTGGTGGATTGTGCTCCAGCCAATCAGAAGATCAGTGTCAGACTCAGAGCAGACTGTAGTAGAGCTGGTGTGAGAGAGACTTCTGCTTCTGGTGAGGGTCTCAGGTCAGCAGCTGAAGAACAGCGAGAGTGAAGGTGCTGGAAACACACCGCTGTGTCCTGACATCACTGAACACACCAGACCCAAAGGAAGGTTTGGTTATTGGTCCTAAACCAGACACTGAATGTTTCTCATATTCACAAAACAATAGTGAGGCAATGACTGACAAATGCTTGATGCTCAGACAAACTGCTTTTTATTATTATTATTTTTACATGATACAATATCTTTTCAATATCATTAACTCCTCAAAAACCTTCACACTGATGGTTACGTCAGTTTCAGAAACTGCTCGTAGAAATTTTAAGACTAAAAAGATCTTAAAAACCCTGTTTATATTTTTCAAGTTTTATTAATATAGCACTTCATACAATAAAAATATCCTCAAAGCAGCTCCACAGTAAAAGCAGTGTAAACCAGGCCTGGCGTCTGAAGCGTTCTTCATTAATCCTGATCTCCATCGGAAGCGCTCGAGGGCTTCAGTAATGCTGGTCTTCAGACGGCCGAGAAGCCCAGAGGAAACCACTTCTCCTGGTCCAGGACTCTGTCTGCCAGAACCACGTTTGTAGCCGCTACGAAAGTCTTCCTGCTCTTCACCGTCACCTCCAGCACGTGTCCGTGGAGGTTGGGCACGTTCCTGTACTCGATCTGAAGAGAGAAGCACAGCTGTGAGAGGAGACTCATGGTCAGATGTGACCGCAGAAGCCAGGGCTTCTCTCGTACCAGCTCGTTGAATGTGGGGTTGTCATTGCTGCGGACCACTTTGGTTTTCCTCTTGGTCTTGTCCTGTGGGTCGGGTCTCAGTCGTGTGACCACATAGGCGTCCGGACACGAGCCGTTAGACAGCTTCTGAACACAGCACACACACACACACACACACACACACACACACCTCAGAGCTTACACTCATGCTGCTGAAAACACTAGTCAATACAAAACTCGATTCCAAAAAAGTTGGGACACTGTACAAATTGTGAGTAAAAAAGGTATGGAATAAATTTACAAATCTCATGAACTTATATTTTATTCCCAATAGAATATAGATAACATATCAAATGTTGAAAGTGAGACATTTTGAAATGTCATGCCAAATATTGGCTCATTTTGGATTTCATGAGAGCTACACATTACAAAGAAGTTGGGACAGGTAAAGTTAAATGTACATATAAGGAGCAGCTGGAGGACCAATTTGAAACTTATTAGGTCAATTGGGAACATGATTGGGTATAAAAAGAGTCTCTCAGAGTGACAGTGTCTATCAGAAGTCAAGATGGGCAGAGGATCATCAATTCCCCCAATACTGCCGCGAACAATAGTGGAATAATATCATCCAAAGATTCAGAGAATCTGGAACAATCTCTGTGTGTAAGGGTCAAGGGTCAAAACCATACTGGATTCCCGTGATCTTCGGCTCTTAGACAGCACTGCATCACATACAGGAATGAGACTGTAATGGAGATCACAACATGGGCTCAGGAATACTTCCAGAAATGCAGTTTCATAACAAGGTTCAGGAGGAGCACGTCAGATGCTTAGCCTAATTAGCACAGGTGGAGCCACTTAAGATAATCAACCTTAGGGTATAAATACAGCTGAATTAGCCTACCTGTCTCCATTGACGGTTTATCAGCATCCCCCCTCCACCCATCTCCTCCACTAGAGTTCATTTTACACTTTTACATATACGGGGGGGTACTCTAGGTTCGGGCCATTCCCGAGCTCGGAGCCCCTTCCCCAGACAGCACGCCAAATATGCATTATAATACTTCAGCTAATTATATGTAAGTGTGAACTCGTGAAAACATTGTCGGTGAACACAATCCACCGTGCCATTCACCGTTGCCTGCTAAAACTCTATAGGTCAAGAAAGAAGCCATATCTAAACATGATCCAGAAGCGCAGGTGTTTTCTCGGGGCCAAGGCTCATTTAAAATGGACCGTGGCAAAGTGGAAACTGTTCTGGGGTCAGATGAATCAAAATGTGAAGTTCTTTTTGTAAAACTGGGACGCCATGTCATCCGGACTAAAGAGGACAAGGACAACCCAAGTTGTTATCAGCGCTCAGTTCAGAAGCTGCATCTCTGATGGTATGGGGTTACATGAGTGTGTGTGGCATGGGCAGCTTACACATCTGGAAATATACCATCAATGCTGAACGATATATCCAAGTTCTAGAACAACATATGCTCACATCCAGACGTTTGCAGACTGTTATAAAAAGAAGAGGAGATGCCACACAGTGGGACACATGGCCTTGTCCCAACTTTGAGATGTGTTGATGCCATGAAATTTAAAATCAACTTATTTTTCCCTTCAAATGATACATTTTCTCAGTTTGAACATTTGAAATGTCATCTATGTTTTATTCTGAATAAAATATAGAAAATTGAAACTTCCACATCATTGCATTCTGTTTTTCACAATTTGTGCAGTGAAAACTTTTTGTAATCAGGTTTGTATAATAACTCCAGAACAGAAGATTTCATTTCGTATGCCAAACCTCAAATCATTCAACCCCACAAAAAAAAAAAAAAACCTTTTTTAAAAAAAAAATTCTAATGGCAAAAGTGCAATTTTAATGGGATAAAAAGACCAAAGTTAAAATGCATTAGAATATTTGAAGATTTGTTTGTCACATTTAAGTGAATAATATCATCTAAAGCTGTAACAGTGAGTAGATAAGGATTATAATGTATAATATAAAATAACCACAGTTATTCATATTACAACAATGATTTATAAGGTGCATTACAAGACATAAGTAAATGCTTAAAGTAAATCAAGAACAATAAAAAAAAAAGACTCACGATATTTTTCAAATGCTTTATCATCACAGATAACTTATAGTCTTTGTAAGACAGGTAGAGCTGAATCTGCGGTCGGAGATGAGCGTCTGTTTCTGGAACACATCAAACACAGAACATCTGCAGACATCGGGACACATTTAAACAGAACAACTTTTGGGAATAAAATGTGAATGAATCCCTGAAGCAGATCAAAGCCATGCAATGACATCATGAGTCCCTGCAGCACAGAAGCAGCATCAGTGTCACAGACGGATATTTGGAGAAATACACAACAATAAATTGTATGGGTCAAAATCGATCAATTTCTCTTTTATGCCAAAAATCATTAGGATATTATGTAAAGATCATGTTTCATGAAGATATTTAGTAAATCTCCTACTGTAAATATGTCAAAACTTAATGTTTGATTAGTAATATGCATTGCTAAGAACTTCATGTGAACAACTTTAAAGATGATTTTCTCAATATTTAGATGTGTTTGCTCCCTCAGATTCCAGATTTTCTAATAGTTGTATCTCAGACAGATATTGTCCTCCGAACACACCACACATCACTGGAGAGATCATTTATTCCGCTTCAGATGATGCACACATCTCAATTTAAAAAACCTGACCCTTAAGTTTTATGCTCCAGGGTCACATTCATCCAGTAACTTTAAACTGAAAGGAAAAGCATTGGTTTATTTGATCATTATGACAGCAAGCTAGCAGTAAACCATTAAGAGTCCTCTGCAAACAAAGACGCCCAACAGTTGATCAGTCAGTGTCCAGGAAGAGTCTTTACCTGCCTTGACCGCGGCGTCCGGTCCGTCCAGGAACAGACTGCAGACGTATTCATTCTGTCAGAGACACGATGACACATGAATCAAAGTGTGATGTACAGTAACGTGCAGCGGCACAGAGGAGTCACTCACCCCTTTGCACGGCCCTTCAAACAGCTCCTTCAGATACTTGTTCAACAGAGACATCTTCCTGCCCGCTGTAAAGGACATGTTATACCAGCTCGGGAACCTGGAACAGGACAGAGCAGATCAGTGCGGCTCTCGGTGTCCTCAGAACGCTTCAGGAGCAGGACTCTTACTTGGGCAGCGTGGACTCGATGAAGTGCTTCTGCAGGAGCTTGTGAAGCATCTCAAACTGAGCAAAGCTCTTCTGGAGGACCAGGAATCCGTCCTCGATGGTCACCTTCAGCTCGTACGTCTGACACGGACACAGCAGACGTCACACGAGCTCAGTCTCCATTCTTATTCAGTTCATGTACACGTCAGTAAAGCTGGATGTTTCTGTATACTTCTCAGTATCCACCAGGAGTACTTACGTCCAGTACATCTCTGATCAAGTGCATAAATACTCGATCTTGGTTCTAAACCACACACTGACAGAACGAGCGTCAGGGTCTTGTGAAGGAGACTCACCACATCTTTGCCGTTGACGGTGTATTTCTGGATCACAGCCTCCTGGATGTTGCTGTTGGAGGAGATCTCCCTCGTAGCCGGCGCTTCTGGACGTTTGGTGGAGGAAATCTGCACCATATTGTGGAAGAGGAAGTTTAATTTGACTGGGAAGCTCTCCATGCTCTCTTTGATTTTTCTGAAACAGGAAACACACGAGTAGAACCTCTCTTAACACTATGATATGAGAAGCCATGTTTGATTTATTCAGTTGTCATCAGTGATGATCTTATTGTGAAGGGCAGCAGAATAACATCTCGCTCGTCTGCATGAGAAGAGAACGTGAGGAATTACAGATGCATAAAGACCTTCTCAAACCTGATAATTCATATTTACAGCACAAAACTATCATTATCAGAAGCATTTCCCAGAGGACTGAACAGACATTAGACACACAGACTATATCAAACACCACAGATGAAGCATCGGTAGATCACGTGACTGCAGAGATGTGTGTACTTGGTAAAATATGAGGTGGCTTCCAGCTCCGAGTCATGAGGCCTCAGTTTGTTGTGGACGTACTTCAGGTCCTGGACGTCCTTCAGCTCGGGCATACCAGCCGTCAGCATCTATAACAGACAGAGACAGGTGAGAAGCAGCGGACGTCAGTGAACCCAGCAGCAGACGCAGATCTGATCCTCACCAGCTGCAGCACACCGAGCACCAGAGCCGAGCGTCTGCGCAGACGGTTGTACGCGTCACAGCACAGCTCCACGAAGCGGTGGAAGCGCTGCGGGTTCTCTCCGCCGCCCGTGATGAAGCGCTGCATTTCTGGAGAGAAGACGAAGGGCGTCCGGTCCCTGTGCGGTCACAAAGAGGACGTCTACTTTAGAAGGGGCTCTTTTTCATCATGCGCCGTGACAAGAAAACAAATCTCCTGCCTCTTGATGCTGCCGAACTTCTGCGCATTGCCCATGATCTTGCCGAAGTCGATGTGGAACATGTGGCCGCTGTGTGTGATCATGATGTTGTCGTTGTGGCGGTCACAGATGCCCAGGATGAATGTGGCCACGCACCAGCCGGCGCACGAGTGAAGGAAGTTCATGACCGCCTGGAGGTCAGACGAGAGACAAACACAGCTCACACCGAGACCAAGAGCAGACACCAGTCAAGAAGACATGCGCCGTGACACACAGTACCTTCTCGTAGTCCTCTCTGGTCTTGTTCCTCATGTGGAACCACTTCTCTAAGGTGTCTTCCCTCAGCGCTCCGGACAGACCCCACTCCTGATGAATCTGCGCCAGCGTCACCGCGTCACGCACCACTTCCACTAAACCTGGAGCCAAGCGTTCATCACAGCAGCTCTTACTCGCTGCACGCATCAACTACAGTCGGTATCTACTTTATTCTTTTGATGGTTTCTAATAAACAGTATTGGAATGCAAACAGGATGTTATTGGTGACTGCTAGTCGATCCCAAAAATCAGTTCGGTTCTTACACAGAGCATGTCTTTGGATTGAGAGAGAAATCCATCGACACGGAGAGAGCATGTCAAACCCTGGATCAGCTGGAGCATCATCTATATACAGACTATCTGTCTCTTTCATTCAGGAATCAATTGATCTGAGGCACAGACAAGGCCATTGTACTATTAAAACACTCAAAACTTCCTGCTTAGTCCAACTTATCTATAATTTGAGCGGTGTTCAAAGTCCAGCTCCAGCCCTAATCAAACACACGTGAAGCGCTAGCTGCGATCTTCAGGAACACGTGACCGCTGGAGCTGAAAGCTGCCTTCATCTAGAGGATTTCAGAAAAACGACCTAATATAGCGGTCTTCAAGGTTTCAAAACAGGTCAACACGAGCTGGCCTCGTCTCTCCTGACAGTAAAGGATAGCCTTCTCATGATACCACGGAGAGCCAGCATGTGTGTGTGTGTGTGTGTGTGTGTGAGAGAGAGTTGGTCAGATCCGGTCAAAACTACAGTACTGATGAAATGTGATGATTGCAGTTTATCAGTATGATTGGAACACATCTTCCTGACAATCATTTGATGGCCGGACTGACCTTGATCTCGTCCAGTGGAGATGCATCTGTATGTGACCATCCTCATGTCCAGTCCGTCGTGTGTCCACATGCGGTCCAGGAGACGCACCATCTGCAGCACCAGCATGTCCTGCCGCAGGTTATCTCCGGTCTGAGCCACAACACAACACACAATCAGACTCAAGATGAGCTCGGACAGACCACAGAACACTGCCCACAGCTCAAGATCTTCATACTTTACAGATGAGGCTGTAGTTCTGTCCCAGCGGGTCAGTGGGGATGAAGGACACTTCTATAGGTGCTGCGTTTGAGTTAAAAACCTTAAAAGACTGAGAGACACACACAGCTTTCATGCATCTGTACAGAAGCCTTTATAACACTAGCAGGGATGGATTTAACCAGAACCAGGGATTCTCTAAAATACTCGCAATCATGTTCACACATAACCTAATCTTGTACTTCAGTAACAAATATACTCAAATACCTCAAAAATGGGCCTCATGTGACAGTTTCTGATGGGTTACAGTGTGAGTTTAGACAATATACTGTGCTCAGATCACAAGCCACGTCCAAAATATCACAAATGATGCTCCTTCTCACAGAAAAATGGTCTCTATTAAGAATATAGATAGTCTCTGACCCTGATGTCAGTCCTAACCCTGTGTTTATTACTAATCGCTCATGCACAGTCAACCTCACAAATGCATTTATTGAGTTTACCTCAATATTGACACCTTTGACCTCGACCGCGGGATCTAACGGAAGCCTGCAGGGCTGTCCATCAGCAAAGAAGCTCTCAATCTGCCATCTCTCTCGGCTAAACACATCCTGCACAAAAACAACATTTCCTGATTTCATTTCAGAAGCTGAAAAGGATCTTCTTGAGGTAAGGCTTTCTGTTGGGTTTGATGAGCGTGATATGTTCAGGGACCTTTCTCTTGTTCTTGTCACTCGAGCGGATCTTCTCTGCCACTTGCGTGAGGAGATCCACCAGTGTGCTCTGACGCTGGAGCTGGTGTCTCAGAGCCCGACCGCAGCAGTGCTTCAGCGCCGACAGAACCTTCCTCATCCAGCTCCTGTAGAGCCAGTCGTCCAGAGCGTCCACCAGTAACCTACACACACACTTCTGTTATGTTTGATAATTCCACTCCATTACAATATCTCCATTCAGTGTAATTGAGATGGTTCTTCACCAGTACAGCTGCTGAGCGATGCGGATGCAGTGCAGAGATCTGGAGAGCAGAAGCTTCACCAAGGGCCCGTCGATCTCCCACTCCATCTTCAGAGCCTGGAGGAGAGGTCAGTGTTATAATGTGGGAGGACACGAGTGGTCATCATGAGTCGGTGTGTCTCACCTGCACCAGCTGCGGCAGAAACTCCTCCAGCTCACTGTCACACATCTGCTGGAAACACTGCACAGCCACTGACCGCACGCACTGGTCATGGAACCTGACACAGACACATCCGCTCAATCTCTAATTCACATCAGAGGAACAGCATGTCCTGACCGGAGCTCGTACTCATCACTCAGGAGGAACAGGGCTTCCTCGACCCTCACAGGACTCCAGCGCTCCAGGACGGAGTAGATATCCGGCAGGTTCTGAGGTCTCCACCGCGGCGCGCTGCCCAACACCAGGTGCAGGTAGGAGTTCGTCCGGCTGCAGACGTCCCGCTTGCTCCACAGGAAGGCCTTCTCGTTGTCAGTCAAGCTGCAGAATGTTTAACAGAGGAAGTGAGTTTCATGTCCCCATCCACCACATCCACAGCACTGCTCTCCAGCTCTGATCTGGTACTGACAGCGACAGGCAGTGTTTCTGACACACTTCAGTCACTCTCTTCTGCAGCTCTTCACACAGCACCGACTGCAGGACTGGATCGGGCCGAGCCGCCGCTCGCTCATATCTCCACAGCCCAGACTCCGGGAAATCAATCTGTGGAGAAAGAGCCTTCCTTTATCAACTAATGCCTTCACTTCATACTTCAGCTGTCACAAAACTATTTTGAAATATGCACATGCGTCAGAAAACACTCTGTGAACACTGTATGTGATGAGTGATGTGTGTGTGTCTGGTGAGGAAGCGTGCACCTGTAGGATGACTCCGGTGGGCTGTCGATGGCCGTCGCTCAGCGCTGGTGACGGAGGACAGACGGGTGGCACCTGTGTACACATACTGAGCAGAACCGTGCCGTGAACCAGAGTCCTGCAACAGCACAGCATCCATCCATCAACCACAGCCTCCAACAAACACTGCTCTAAACATACTCCCTGCGCATTAAAGTCCAACACATGCTCTGGAAAAGAGTCTTGAATTCCAGAAAACAATAATGCAATGCAAGAACATGCTGCATTGAAAGCACTGGTTTTCTTTTCCAGTCAGTGACTGGCAGACTAATAGTTTGAAGTCTAAAAAATTGGTTCAAGGAAGAAAATTTTTTGGAAACACCAAAACCGGTTTGATGAGGTGAATGGGATACCTGTTGTTAAAAAGAGGAAGGACCGCCCAGCTCAGGAGCTCGGGGCTTTTGGCCTGTTTAGAGCCCAGCAGATGAAAAGACAGCATCGATTCATATGGAAGCTCATGAACTGGAACAGGAAACACCAATCTGAAACACAGGAACCAGAACACCACTCACAGACAGACAGATAGAGCACAGTGAGCTCACTACATGAGTCTTCATTTCATTCATGAATAATATCAACCTCGCAGACCGTTTTGACCACAGTGAGCGTGGAGCCTGGAGGTGACGTCCTTCTGTGTAAGAGTTTCCCAGCACATAAACATCATTTAGTGAAGGTATTCATTAATCACAACTCTGTCATTTATTAACCCTTTTACTGTTTAACTGAAAATACAAAAGCCTTTGATCACAAGCGTCCAGTTGGTCATCATGTCTGTCATGCACTAGCACATAACAGTGTAGAGGAAGCTGCTCTTACAGACGGTTGCACTGGATCCTGTAGCCGAGCTGAAGGGACGTGCTGATGTTCTCAGACACCACAGGTTCAGTCAGATTCCTGCCGCAGTATGTGAGCGAGCAGCTCACGCTTAAGTGATCATAACTGTAACACACACACACACACACACACACACAGCATGGCTCATATTCCTCAGTATTACAGGGACCAGTTCACCTATAAATCATTCACTCATCCTCAGACCCTCATGACTTTCTTTCATCAGAGAGGCACTAATAGAGGTTCATATCCAGGATGGGTCTGAATGAGATTTTCAGCACACAGTGGTTTCTCTGCGGTGACGACACTGAGGTGTTAAACATCTGGCCGTACCTGTTTATCCAGCCGGGCAGCAGTCTGTAGAGGCCGGTCAGTGTGAGCTGCAGCATGCATGTGCTGTGCTTGACATCTGCTGCTGGGGGATCCGGGTGGTCCTCCTGTCCTCTGAAGTCCAGATCAAAGTTTGTGAAGAACATGTGGAGCAGCTTCAGCAGAGCGTGATGGAGCATGACTACAGCTGAAACATGCAGACTTACACTTACAATACATGCGAATCGCTGGAAACTACACTGCTCGAACAGGTCAAACTGCTTTTATGAGTCTTGAGCTGTCACTCAAACATGCAAAGCCAAGCCCGGAGACTTCACTTCTGTATAAAGACTCACCAGTTTCACACTCACACATTTCACCCGGAGTCTAGGGAGAAGAACATTATGTTTAATCGGTCTTATTAAACACCCATTCAGAAACACTGGAGGTGTGTTGCTCAGGCTGTACCAGTGTGACAGGAGCGAAGCGCTGGAGCCGGACGACAGCCTCGTCCAGATCTACAGTCGAGACGCCACACAGCTGCTCACACACCGCATGAACACACTCCACAACCTTCTCTACACCGACACCACACTGACACACCAAACACACACACACACTTCACTGAAGCCATGTGATGACACGCAGATCATTCAGAGTAATGTACACAAGTGTTTCATTCTTTCAGACTGATCTCAGTGACACACACCTGGCTTCTCAAGAGCTGGTTCACTGCCTGACTGTAGCTGCTCAGCTTCTCCTGCAGATCTGACCTGAGAGAGTTTCAATTCAAATTGATGTTTCCTTTACAAATGCAGTAAGGGCAGGAAAAGTTTTTATTTTATTTTATTTCTTTTCTCAAATGCATTTACATGCACAATAAAAAAAAAATAATTTCATTCATATTTTGTGATGAATGCAGCCAAATTCAGTGTGGGTTAGAAAATGCATTTGATTTCTTTAACATCCACATCTGTCAATCAATCACCTCGTCACAAATCATAACACATCCAAAGTATATTTCGATTGAAAATGCAAAGCACCAAATGTTGCACACGTGCATGAATATCGTATACGGACATAACATTTCAAAGGGAACTTTGTCATTCTTATGCTTCAATAGTACAGGAGCAAGCAAACCTCATAATGCTGACTGCAGAGGCAGAGTCGAGGACTTGATTAAAATGAAACACCTGGCGGTCGTCTTCCTCCTACAGAGACAAGCAATCTGATAACTAAATGATCTTCTTCAGATGAGAACCTGTATCAGACATCTGAGCCACAGTAATTCAGGGCCCTACATCTGGAGTCAGTGCTGGGTCAATGCAGTCCTTGAGCACCATCCTCACTGGAACATCCAGAGCAAACTTCTGATACACCTGGATGCGCTCACACAGTCCCAAGATTTCATCACTGCACGAGACAAATCAAGACAACGACAGGGTATTTCCATTAGTGTTCAGCAGCGAGAGGAACATCTGATGCATGTCAAATATAACAGCTGACATTACCTTCTGAGATACTCCTCCGAGTCGCAGAGTTTCATCAGGTATTGTCCACTGACCGAGGGATGATCTAGAGTCACCAGAACCGCCTCCATCAGCTCCTGGGCTGTGCTGTTTACTAAGAGAATAATGTGGAAATGAAGCGCCAAACCTCAGACCTGGTGTAAAACTGAGAATATCATCTGCAATACTCACATCTGCTTCTGTACGGCAGCTCCACCTGCAGACCGGGCACGGACACATTGAAGAGAAGTTCAGCGGACTCCAGGAGAGACTCGTGCACAGGAGCCGCTCGGGACCACACCACGCTCCAGCTAAACCTGTCACGACTGAGACCGTGTTCTGAGAGCAGTCTGATAGCCAGGAGACAGCAGACCGGAGAGAGCAGGGATGAGGAGATTCACTGAGCAGTTACTCATACTGGAGCAGTGAGCTACATTATTATTTATTACATCATTATTTACAGTCATGCATGAAACTGGACAGCCACAGAGGCACATTATTATAATTAATGTGATCTTACTGTGAGGTTGACACACAGAGCGATGCAGTTCTGCTGTTACTGCCTTGTGCAGAATCTATTAAAGTGATGCTCCAAGTGTCCTGCAAAAACACAGAAGTTAAGATAGATATGATCGACAGAGACACAAGCCTGTCTGTGTTCAGGGATTAATAGGCGGTTAATCCTAAAATACCCTTCGTCAAGTACAATTTAAGAAAAGGTTTTTATCTAAGAGCCTGAGTCGATCTATCTAGTCTAGTCTGCCTAGTAACAGCTTCAGGTGTGTTTGATCAGGGTCAGAGTCTGCTGACCCCGGTATAATGCATTCAAATCCTCCAAACTTACATTTTATCCAAAGCGACTTACAAACAAGGACAGTGGAAGCAATCAAATCAACAACAGAGCAATGTCTCCTACCCCACACCTATATACTAAATAAAAATAAAACAGATTTGGACTTTTTTTGAGCAAGCTAGTGCTTTTGCTTTTGCTAATTGTACAATAAATAAAAACAAAAAGATTAGAGAATTAGATTAGGTTTTTAAAGAAAACAAGCAGTTAGTAAATGAATGGAGTGCAAGTCTACAATGGGCAAGTTTTTTTAAAGAATAGAATTAGAATAGAGAGTTCTAGAGCTGGAGGGTTTAACATTTTAAACGTGAAGCTCAGGCATGACTTCATTACTCAGTGCCACGGCTCTATCATCTGTCAGCATCACTGCTCACGCCATGATTGTGTGTGACAGGTTGTTTAAGATCTGTTCCAGCTGTTTCCTCATTCTTCACCTGCTCCTGATTCCTCTCATCGGCTGTGGATTCAGAAAGGGCTGTGTATAAATCCAGATCTTCCTGACTTGGGAAGACGAGAACATTCCACCCCTGAAACACGGGAGTTTGCCAGGGATCCATTGGATCTCAGTCTGTAAATCTCAGCTGTGAAGTCAGTTCTCGGGAAGGATTTCAGGAGTCCAGCTTCAGGTCATTGCTGACAGGCCAGTGTTAAAAACACCACCTGATCATCTGTAAACAGAGAAAAGCATCAGAATAAAGATTAGCACAGATTTAACTTCCACACTGAATCGACTCGAGTGAAATCAGTTTAAATCAGTCAGAATAAAATATAACAATGGAATCTTTTCCATTAAACTATAAGAGTGAATCCAGCAGCTTACTCTCAGGTATTTCAGCGCGAAACCTTCACGACAGGTGAGAGCGAATCGATCATAAAATCGATAATATCAATACCTGGATCGATAGCAGCCTGACGAGATCGATACTTTAGGTGAAGTTTCTCTACTCTATGGTTAGCAGTGTTCCCGCTTCATCAGAGAGTGACGGGAGCGCGCCGCTCCTTTGATCTCGTGTGTATGTTACTTTGTGACTTTTGATCCGAGGAACCGGTGTTTGAAACATTTGGCGTCAGAGATTTCCTCTTGCCGTGGGCGGGGCTTATATGAATATTCATGAGTTTCCTGTTAAATGAGTTTCGGCGTAAAAGCGCCTCCAAAATTATTAGTGCTCTTCGGATTACAGAAAATGTTTTCGGTAACAATTTAATGTTCGAGCCTGTAAAACGGTTGATAACTGTTATAAATGCACCTTTTGTGGCATACAATTTACGTTGTGATAATTCTGTCATTCCTTGTTTTAGTTGGTAGCATATCCAACTTCAACCAGACTTTAGCATTGAATGTTACTAATGTTATTATTTTTAATTAATTCATTAATGGTGACATTAGAACGATGCTATATTTTCAGAATGTTTTAGTCCCATCACTCTAAAGAAAAATGGTTCTAAACGGTACAAGAAAAGCGTTCTTCATCTTGTAGCAATAGCGGAACACTTTTTAGTTCTAAATAAAACCTTTTTTATAGGGTTCCAAAGAGAACCATGCTTTGAAAATGCTATATAGGACCTTAATGGTGCTAATGATATTTTTTTCATTAATATTAGTATAATAATAAAATTAATATTAGTATTATTTGTATATATTCATGTTTTTTTGTTTTTTACCTCTTATCTGCCTCTATCTTGAAGTGTCTTTTAGGGTTTTACATAAATCAATGACATCTTAATTAGGTTACTTTTGTTTAATGACCTGAAATTGTAGCAAAAAATGACAGTGTTCTAATCATTAATGAATGACAATGGACAGAGAACATGAACAAATACACAAAACACACAGTCCATCATTTTGGTGAGATTAAGTGGTGATTTCTCTCTGAGATGATGAGGTTGTAGGATGTGATACATCTGTAACAGAGCTGCACACACTTATCAGAAACTACAAAGAGATAAGAACACGTTTGATTGGAAACCAGTTACAATTTTTAAAGTTAAATTTGAATGTAAATTTAAGAATGTGGAGCTTTGACAGTTACGGATTTGAAAAACAAAAGGGCGGGAATGTGTAAATGGTTCAAATAAAACCGCATAAAATGTTTTTTCAGAATGCTATTGTTCAATTAAATCCACTACTGCATGTAAAGAACCTTTAAAGAACAATATTTTGCTATTTTTCATATTTTCAGTGCACAGTACAAGCTTACATAATTCAAGAGTTGACATTTTAGATACAAATGGCTAAAATAGTTTGTTATTCTAAAAGTCAGATAAGTCTGTCTTAGCATTTTTCATTTATGAATAAAATAAATAGAGCAACTTATTTGGTGATAAATGTTCAATCATAAATGTGTATATAGAGAAGACATGACATAATAGACAAGAGTAACTAGGGACTTCAGATAACAGACTTCAGTTCAGATGAAGATGCATTTTTCAAGTAAGCCAGCCAACATGTATGTAACATTAGGTATGCAACCATTTACTGATCTGGATAGCAGGAAAAAGTAACAATTTAACAATTTAATTTTTTTTAAATAAGTAACATGATCATAGGATACATGCCATTCATATTTGTAAAATTTACATTTTAGCAACAAAACATGAATAAAGAGTATACATAGCTTATTCAAGTTAAATCGTTTTAAAAGACACTCAAATGTAAAACCAAGGTATGTGTGTGTGTGTTAATAGGCGTGACAGAAGAAGCGAACCTTGTGCCGAAAGAAGAAATCACGTGACCAAAGACAACCGTAGCCTCACTTTCTGTCCTGTCACGTGGTGCGCGCTTCACCTTACCTTTCACAATCTTTTGGCAGCTTTTTTTTTTTGTTTACATTTTCGACACTCCCGAGGCTTGGAATCTTTTCCCCGGAGCAGTCAGAGGAAACTCTGAGGTTGCGTCACAATTAAAATAGTCTAAAAAGGTATGCATGCTTTTTTTTTTTTTTTTTTTTTTGAAAAAGAACATACTTTTTTGTATTATTATTGCAATGAATATACATATAGATAAATACACAATTACATATCGAATAGGCTGATAGATATTGACAATAGGCTAATAGATGTATAAACAATATACAAATAACAATATACAATGTTTTCAATATACAAAAAAAACACACACATTTGAGAAGAGATGGTATAAATGGATAAATAAATTTAACCGAAATCTAACCGATATTCAGACATCCCAAGTCTCCCGGAAGTTCCGGGAGTCTCCCGCATATTGAAAGCGGCTCCCTGAGACCCGCAAATGAGTTAAAATCTCCCGGAATCTAGACCGAACGAGCAAAAGCGCGCATGCGAAACAGATACTGTGTTTCAAACCGTGTAGCGCGCGCACGGCGGAGAGGGAGCGAGAGACCTTAGCTGTGTCCAAATTCAGGGTCTACATCCTTCGGAGGACGCATTTGAAGGATGTTACGTCACAGCGCCGCGACGAAGGCTGTCCAAATTCGTAGGATCCTTCAAATGCGGCCCACAAATGCGTCCTCCTTTTCCCCGAATTCGAAGGATGGGTGTGATGGATCCTTTCGCGTCCTACCTATCCCATAATTCTTTTCGGCAGGACGAAGCGAGCGGTAGCGGAGTGGGGGAGGAGTATTATTTTCGATGTTTTTTAAAAACTGGCTTTTCAAAAAGATATATTTTCAGTGGTTTTCTAGTTAGGCATTTTGTTTTAGCATTAAGCATTTTTTTTTTTTTACATGTGTACGTGTATATGTAAAAAAAAAAACGTTTACTTTCGTAAACTAGCTTCTTCCTTACTGCCTGTGTGAATATCCCCTTACACACAGCTTATTTGTTAGTGATTGAAGCTGTTTTAACGCTTCTAAGGACGAAAGAGCAGACAGAAGTGTTTATAAAGCTCCGGGGAGAGAACGATGAGCTCTTCACCCGCTTCTTGCTTGGCGCTGTCACGGTTGCTAGGCGACAGGATATGAGCAACGGTTAAGGGAGGGAACTGAAAGAAGGGTAGGCTGTCCAAATTCACAAACACCGACTTCCGGTTTTTGCGGTCGTCGGAGGACCCATCCTCCTTCAACCGGGTAGGAAGGATCCTAAGGAGGATGCAGACCCTGAATTTGGACACAGTCCTTGTGTGTGTGCTAATGTGCGTGTGTGCGAAGCTCATGTCAGACAGAGAGCATCCTGATTGGCCTGTTTCTGCAAATCAACCAATCAATTGTCAGTGTGGGCGGGCTTTTATCTCTTCTCCCGAACAAAATTAATCAGTTATGTCTATCTAGAAACAGGAGCACCATGGAGGGAAAGTGCCACAAAAAAAAAAAAAAAAGTATAGGACACATTTTACGGCAGACTACATGAAAGTGTACCCCTGTCTTATAGATGTAAAACATACTGACAGTCTTGCTCAAGCATTGCCCATGGCGGGTTAAATGATTTCAAAATGTTGAGATGAGTTGACAAGTTTCATTTAATCTGCATATTATTCAGGCTAGTTGCCAAGGCTACATGAAAACAACAAACTCTTTAGACCTGTTTAAAATTGCAATGGAAAATAAATAAAAGCAGTTTACATAAATTGTATAAGCAGATTATATAAATAGTAAAAGTAATCTACATGTTTAAACATAAATAATGAATAATTACATAGGCCTATAGCTTATAGAAATAATATTTTATGCTATATCTCTTAGGGACTACAACATGTTAGGGAGGCTAAGCGCAGGGAAGTTCTCCCATTCAGATAGGCAAAGTCTCACTGAGAAGATGAAATACAGCTGAGATGTATTTCCTTCCTTTGGGGGGGGGGATCAGTTCGGGATACCTCCCTGAAATTACTTTTTGCAGGTTGGGATGTCTGCGATATTTAACGCTCACACGACATGATCTGACAAAACTGCAAGACCACACACGTGGTGAAGTCTAACATCAAGCATTTCCCTTCAGCCTGTTCAAATCATGGGGTCAGGCAACCTCTTCTTGATCTCCTGAGTAGTTTACTTCAGCATTACGCAATGATTGATTTGCATAGTGTAAGTCATTATGCAAGAAGCACCACTTATCTGTCCAGGACATTATGAAGTCTAATGTCAAGCATGTCCCTTCACCATTATATAAATATTGATTTGCATAGTGTATCAAAGTGCTTAGGCAAGAAGCTGCACTTAGCTCAGCTGGAACTCATTAGATTAGTTTAGATTAGATTCAATGATTCATTGAAGCTAATGAAATGCAGTTGGTGCAATGGCCGTCTGAATCCAAATAAGAAGGTTGTGTGTTCAAATCACAGCTGGGTCATGAAATCTCTTTTTGATCACTTGAGTGTCAAGTCTAATGACAAGCATTTCCTTTCAGCATTATACAATATAATGCTGTTATTAGTCTGGGCAATAAATCGATTTTGTCGATTAACTCGAATGTCGATTTGTCCGCTGGCGCAACACTCAGGGCTCCCGTAGTCCCGAATGACGGAGGCGCCAGAACTGGAGCTGAGAGAATATGCGCTGGAGCACGATACTACATTTCTTCAAAAGCAGATTGTAAAGAGTTTTTTATCATCCACAATCAAAAATTTTGTGATATCGCACACCCCTAGTTTATAGTTTATTATATCAAAGGTATAAATGTATAAAATACCATAAACTCCCACCCCGCTGACATTTTTTCCTGTCCCGTCCCAATCCCGTGATTAATAGTGATTTTGTTCCCAATCCCGTGGGATTCCCGTGACCCGCAGGAATCCCGAAAAAAAAATGTCAGCCTCTAGTCTACACCGGACATGAGTGGCGTGATCCCACGAAAGACAACAGAACCCAGTGATGTTGTCTAAACTGGATGTGACGTGATACGACACGATCCCCATCATTAAACTGATGCCTCGTTCTATTTCTGACGAACTATACTGTCACTATGTTCAGATAATTTGCAACTGTAGTGTGGTATCAAGTTTACACAGATTTTTAGCGCAGTGGGGTACAGCACGACAACTCTTGTGTCCGGTGTAGACATGTTTAGACAGTGTCTGCTCTATTTACTGTCATAGAGAGTAGATATTTATATATGTTGATTGGCAACCTCAAAGCTCACAGAGGAGGATGGCGAGGTACAAGTGAGTACCCTTATATATGCCATGGGACCAGAGGCAGAAAACATATTCAGCTCATTCACGTTTGAGAGAGACGAGCAGAAAAAAGGTGCTCAGAAAACAGAGAACATAAGAGATAAGCTCGTGGTTGGCATCAGAGATAAAGAGCTTTAAGAAAGTTACAGCTGATGGCAGATCTTACCTTAGACACGGCGGTGCTGATGGTGAGGCAGGCGGAGGTGAGCAGGTGAGCCAACAGGAGGAAGGTGCACCAAGCAGTGTGTTCAGGAGGTTACACGCAGACGACCTGAAAGGAAAGGAAGATGGGATGAAAAGAAGTCAGCGAGAGGAAAAAATGATAGAATGGTCGGTGGCGGCAGGTGCGGAAAGTGTGGAAAAACTGAACATCACAACAAGGAAAAATGTCCCGCAGCAGAAACTGAGTGTTGAAAATGTAAAAAGAAAGGACACTGGGAGCGTATGTGTTACTCAAGGACAGTTAATGAGGTAATAAGAGGTACACACACACACAGTCAAGGGATGACGATTCATATTACCTGGGAACGGTAAGCAAAACTGGGGCTGACGACACAGAGAACTGGTTTGTGAAATTGAACGTGCAGGGCTCGCGAGTAAAATTTAAAATTGACACACCGCGAGGAGAGTGCCGTTACCATTACTTCCCAAAGGTAAGGCCGAGCTCCAACGAATGGAGGAGAACGGAGTAATTGAAAAGATAACGCAACCCACGGACTGGTGCGCCGATGGTACCAGTGATGAAACCTAACGGGAAAGTGTGCATCTGCGTAGACCTGAAAAAACTAAACGAAAATGTGAAAAGAGAACGGTTCATCCTACCCACGACTGATGAAATTCTTGCCAAACTCGCCGGGTCCAAAATATTTTCATCTCTGGATGCCGCAAGCGGCTTTTGGCAAATTCCCCTACATAGTGAGAGCAGTCTTCTCACTACGTTCATAACGCCGTTCGCTAGATATTGTTAACCATTCGGCATTATCATAGCGCCAGAAATATTCCAGCGCAAAATGAACTAACTACTAGGAGGCTTAGAGGGAGTTGCAGTCTACATGGACGATCTAATCGTTCACGGCGAGACCCGAGAACAGCACGACGAGCATCTGAGGCGCGTTCTGGAGAGGATCGAACGTGCAGGGCTCAAGCTCAACAAAGAGAAGTGTATCTTCAGACAGAAGGAGCTTTATTTCCTGGGGCACGTCACAGACGAGAGAGGAGTCAGGCCTGACCCGGGGAAAGTAAGGGCTATCTCAGAGCTGCAGGCCCCTCGAAATGTAAGTGAACTGAAACTGGTCCTTGGGATGATAAACTACATGGGACACTACATTCCAGACTTGGCAACAGTGGGCGGCGGAGACAGCTGGAAGCTGGTGGCATATTGTTCGAGGAGGATAAATGAGGCAGAAACCAGGTACGCGCAAATTGAAAAAGAATGGCTGGCCGGGGTTTGGGCGTGCGAGAGATTCGAGAAATATCTCATAGGCCTGGACAGATTTCGCCTTATTACAGAGCACCAGCCCCTCGTACCATTGATAAAAAAGAAAAAAAAGACTTGGATGCGGTAGCAATACGCTGTGAAAGACATTTAATAAGAATAATGCGATTCACAGTGACCACCGAATACGCACCTGGGAAGACACTGGTAGCAGCCGATACACTGTTGAGAAGTCCAATAGGCGACGATACAGCGAGCAGACCTACAGCGAACGAGATAGCCTGTTACGCTGACGCAGTTATACTGTAGCCGCCTTGTCCGTGTCACAGCCGAAGTTGAGCCTGATAGCAGCAGCGACTGAAAGAGATGAACAGTTACAACTAGTAAGTAAGTTCATTAAGCAGGGATGGCCAGAGCACATAAGAAATGTACCGGAAGGTATTAGAGACTTTTTCTCTGTGAAAGATGCGCTGTCAATAAGTGAAGGACTGATAATTCTGGGCAGACGCATTTGTATTCCAAGTGAACTGAGACAGGACATCCTTGACCGCATCCACGAAGGCCATTTAGGGTTGACAAAGTGCAGAGAACAGCCAAATTCCTCCGTATGGTGGCCTGGTATATCATCGGATATAAATAACAAAATTGACTTGTGTATGTTCTGTCACGAAAACAGGAAAACGCTGTCCAAGTAGCCAAACGCATCCTCAGACAGGACGACCCGCTCCTCGCTTTGATGTGTTACCGCACAACACCACACTCATCTACAAGGGCAAGCCCTGCTGAATTGTTGATGGGCAGGAAAATCTGTACGACGCTGCCTACATTGAAGAAAAACCTGTAGTCAAAGTGGCCAAATAGACTGTTGGTGAGAGAAAGAGACGCTTTGGCTAAAACACAACAAGCCTTCTACTTTAATCGGAGACACGGGGTGCGTGACTTACCTGAGTTGAAGCCAGGTGACGGGTGCTGATGAAACTGGACGGGGAAAAGTCGTGTAAAGGTCCAGTGCAGGTCAGAGCGCAGGAGAGTGCACCGCGCTCAGTCGTGGTGTAGGCTCCGAAGGGAGAAGGTGAGATGAGGCGGAACCGCAGACATTTACAGAAATTGCCTGTGGAATGTTTAAAGGCTGATAACAATTGTGAAACAACAGCGAAGAGTCCGCAGAAGCTTGGAAAGCTGCACATCAGCAACGCGGATCAGCCAGTGTCACAGACACCAAGTGAAACACAAGGAGTGACTGTGGCCAGGTCCGGCAGAGTAATAAAACCAACTGTTAAACTGAATTTATAGTTAAGAGTAAATTGAAAATCTGAGCACATTATTGTATAGTGGATGTGAGTTAAGCATCTTAAATGAATGCGACGTTAAATGTTTACTGATACATGGGAAACTGTTAAATGTTAAAATGTTAATTATAGTTAAAATGAATATGGTCAAGTGCTAGTTAGATAAAGAATTACGGTTACAATAACGGGTTTCTGTAGGAAAAGTTAAAGGGGGAGGTGTCATAGAGAGTAGATATTTATATTGATTGGCAACCTAGCCTGATAATAGGATATGTTGGGAGTAAGAGGGGGCGGGACTAAGATCCGGTAGCTAGAGACATGTGAAGACGATGTCTGTTACTGTGTCTGTCTGTTCCAAGCTGTTGAATAAATAAGTTCTTAGCAACAAAGTCGTTGTAAGTAAGACTTATTTGACATTTACAAATAATTTTTATAATAAATAAACCAGTGGCATTACAAGATGGAAATATAGACTATATGAAATCAACATCCGTACATATGTGTTGTTATCATGCATGTGTGTGAGTGCAGAGTGCAGCCCTGTGCATACTGCATCCTCTGTGCTCCTATTTCTGCGGTGGGTCCAGTGTGGGTGGGAGGCAGTCTTTGGGGTGTGCTAGGACCAGTCGCTCGAAGCACTTCATAATGATGGGTGTGAGTGCTACGGGGCGATAGTCATTCAGGCACATCGGGGAGGAGTGTCTCGGTACTGGCACAATGGATGTGGACTTGAAACATGCTGGCACAGTTGCTTGGGTGAGGGACAGGTTGAAAATGTCTGTGAAGACCCCAGCACATGCTCTCCACATGCCCTAAGCACACGTCCAGGAATGCCGTCGCCGTTTATCCGGCTCAATGCAGTGTGGACTCATCTGTGGAGGTGAGTTTGAGGGGTAGGTGCTCTGCTGAGTGTGTGATTTTGGTGGCCGTCTCCTGTCTTAGGGTTAGGTCTTAGCTTGTTAAAGGATGCCCTGGATGCCCTGCCACATGCGTCCGAGGTCAGGGTTGGAAAAGTGTTCCTCTACCTTCAGCTTGTAGCAGTACTTGGCCTTTTTAATGGTGGCATGTATAACACCAAATCAGAAGGTTATGTGTTCAATCTAATGTAAGACTTGTTCCTTTTGTTGTGCATTATGATTCATTTGCATCTTGACCATTGGACTTTTTTTAACTGGCAACAAATGTATCTGATACTTCGTAGCCATTTTCACAGCTGTTTCCCATTTTACACTTGATCTGCATTTTTTCAGTGCCCATATTAACAGATAATAGCATTTACACTGCATTCAGATACGGTCAGTTCCACACAGGTGTTTTTTTGCTGTGTTGTATGTAGTAGCTGAATTAAACTGCATTGTACACTGCATTGTTCATTGTCAATATTAACAAGAACATTAATCATGATAAATGCATGTAATGTGTACCGGGACAGCAAAGCATCCAGACCAGAGAACTAAGTCAAATGATTTGAAGGATGTGGTCAATGCTTGTGAGAAAAGTAGTACTTAACTGTATAGAATGTGCACTTGTAGTGTACTTTAAAGGTCCCGTTTTTCGTGCTTTTTTGAAGCATTTATTGTGTGTACAGTGTGCAATATAACATGTTCATGTTTCGCATGTAAAACAACACAGTATTTTTCACATAATTCACCTATCTGTATACCGCTGTTTTCACTGTCATAAAAACGGGCTGATGACTTCCTTGTTCTATAAAGTCCCTCCTTCAGAAATACGTAACGGGTTCTGATTGGGCCAGTGGTTCCTGTGTTGTGATTCGACAGCAGCTTAGAGCAGGCTGCCCTCCTGGAAACGTGATTGGGCTAGTTTTGAGAAGCAAGTGTGCAGGAGCATGTGCTGGAGATGTACTTATAATCACAGGAGAGTTTTTACTGATGAGATGCGCATGAAAATCACATTCATTTTTTGCACAGCCCTAACATCTAGTTAACAAAGCTAAACAGCGTTGCCCTTTGTGTAATAAGTTACAGAAACTGTTAAACGCACCGATTTATATAATAAAATACACTTACCGGTTGTGGTTCCCCATCATGAAACAAAAATATATTGCAGTATATTGGAAAATATCATGTAATATATTAGGCATATATTCTTATATATATATTTATTTTTTCCAATATATTGCAATATATTGAAAGCGGCAATCATTTGTATATTTTGCAATATATTATATAATATATGTATCATCAATATATTATTAAATGTATTCAAATATATAAAATATTAGAAAGTAAAAAGAGAAAATAATGTATTACAATATATTTTAAGAAATATATTGGTAAATATATTTTCCTTTCGTAAGGGCCATAAACAACACCTTCTCCAGACAAAGAGGGAACTGCTCCATCTTTCAAATTATTAGCCCCCTAGTTCAAATCGCTACCTTATTATCTAATCCTAATCCCTCCCCTAAACCTACCAATACTAGGGGGGTAATAATTTGGCAGGGGGTCAAAATTCGGCACCACACCGGCATTAAACTCAGATTATCTGTCTCATATTCTACTGTCAGGACATAATGACAGGTTTAACAAATATGTAAAAAATATATTTTTACAAAAGTTACCTACTGCAGCTTTA
Organism: Carassius gibelio; assembly: GCF_023724105.1. Classification (NCBI taxonomy): domain Eukaryota; kingdom Metazoa; phylum Chordata; class Actinopteri; order Cypriniformes; family Cyprinidae; genus Carassius; species Carassius gibelio. The sequence continues at coordinate 26,448,310 of NC_068388.1, read as the reverse complement.
AATCACTTATCTCGCTTGGCATTGAACTTTGAGCTTTAGATTTTTACAGATATTATTTATACTCTAACAACAACATTACACACTAACTAAAGTTTAAAACAGGGAATCACGAAGAAGGGGACCTTTAAATGGGAAAAGCAATTTTTAATTTGAATGCTGACATTAAGTCTATTTAAAAGCACTTTGATGTTTATGTAATTATATTTAATATAAATTTAAACTACAAGTGTCTGAATTCACTTTTGGCAATGAGTAAGCCTACTATTTAGCTAAAGATTTTTTCTTTTTCAGAAGGGCAAATAGAAAAGTCTTAATTTGTAATTAATCTCACACATACATAGAAATTTTATATTTGTTTTAAAAAATAAAACCACAAAAGGGGTTAAGTTTGGTTTGGTTAGAAGCCAATCTATATTAAAAATAATTCAAACAGTAAATCGACTCATTTCTTAATGTTTAAGAATGTGTGTTTTTTACATTTCTTACATTTTTCATTGATTTTGATTGCTTCCATTGGCCTCATTTGAAAATCGCTTTGGATAAAAGACTGAATGCTAATTGACTGAATGTAAATGTAAATGTGATGTAAATCATTCCTGAGACTGAGGTGCTGTGTGTGGCTCAGTCCGGTCGTACTATTATGTAAAAAGGGGAAATTGTGCAACGCTTCCGGTCGGAGACCAGATTTCTCAGGTGTGTTATGTCCATCTCTGCCCGATCTTGAATGAGATGCCCATTTTCTGATCTCAAATGAACTGTTTCTGATCCTAAAATCAAGTAAACTCCAGTGAATCCCACAGTGTCCCTGTGGCTGTGGAACACCCCCCTCTGGTTCCCAGCTCAGGTGGTGCGGTCGGGTTTGGAGCAGGAAGTGGGAAGACTGTGGCCAGGAAAGCTGACGACTTTTTTTTCTTTATAACTATTATCACATTCTCTATACGCGTTATTTTCTTAAAGAATACTTGCATTAAGGAAGGCATCGAAGTACACTGTAAGTGTAAAGAGGTGTTTTTACATGTGTAAACGGGCGGGTCATTATTTCCGCTTTATTTGCATGCTTTGGTTTATGCAGATCAGATTTAAGTGAGCTCTAGTCTGTGTATTAAATCAGTTCATCTGCTTCGTCTGCGTGGAAGTATCGCGTGACATCTTCATTCACACATTACAATAATTAACATTAATTCAGCAGTAAAGATATTTGTGGAGATGACTAACTTAACTAACGTTAGTTCCTCCGCCAACCGACGGATTTGTGGTTAACGTTAACTGAGTGCCCCAGCTAGGCGTCTTCCTCACAGTGCGAGGTCACAACTGAACTGACACCCTAGATAGTGAGCGAGCGAGTGTGAATCTGTTCTGATGTGAGATCTGGTGCTCAGAGTCTCTCTCTCTCTCTCTCTCTCTCTCTCTCTCTCTCTCTGTGTGTGTCTCTCTCTCTCTCTCTCTCTCTCTCTCTCTCTCTCTCTCGCTCTCTCTCTCTCTCTCTCTCTCTCTCTCTCTCTCTCTCTCTCTCTCTCTGTGGTCAGGTCATGTGGAAGGCAGCCGCTGGTCAGTCCGTCTCTGTGTCCGTGGATGATGGAGGAGATGATTGGGAGACCGACCCAGACTTTGAGGTGACAGACTCTCTCTGATTACTGTGCATCACTTCTGAAGTGTTGTTCTCTGATGGCTCTCTTTTTTCCTCCAAATACAGAATGATGTGTCCGAGAAGGAGCAGCGCTGGGGTGCCAAGACTGTGGCCGGCTCCGGACATCAGGAGCACATCAAGTTAGTCAAACTTCTATAATATAAACTAATATATATATACACACACACACACACACACACACACACACAGGTGCTGGTCATATAATTAGAATATCGAAGGAATATTTTTTGGAATGTGATACTTCAGTGTATTTGATGTGTTAAATTGATGAAGTGATAAACTTTTACTGTTAGAAATAAATGCTGTTCTTTTTAGCTTTATTCATATTATTCAAAAGTAAAATATATTGAGCAGCACAACTGTGTTCAACACTGATAATAATCAGAAATGTGTCTCGAGCAGTAAATCATCGTATTATTCTGATTTCTGAAGATCATGTGACACTGAAGACTGGAGGAATGATGCTGAAAATACAGAAATACATTACACTTTAACACAGATTGACACTGTTTTAAATTACAATAATATTTCACTATATTGATATGTATTTCTGATCAAATAAATGCAGTCTTGATGAGCAGAAGAGACTTCTTTAAAACAAATTAAAATCTTACTGTTCCCAAACTTTTGAACAGCAGTGTATATATATACCTACATTTGTTTATACATATGTTTGAAAATGGGGCAAATAAAGTCATATTAAGGAAACAGATTTCTGATGAGAGATTTATCGTATCACTAGTTAGTAATTACCAGTAGTTTTTTTATTTTAGACTGGTCTCAACCTGTTTTTCTTCAGTCATGTACAAACGTAGATTGGTCTAATTTGAATCTGAAGAATAAGAGTAATAAACTCTTGAGCTGAACCTGATCATCTCTGATATTAATTGCTCAGTATTCATAAGCTGCGTGAGCGAGTGTCGTCTGAACACACGGAGCTGAAGCAGAAGGAGCTGGAGCACATGCCCAAGGCGTCGCACGGGTACGGAGGAAAGTTTGGGCTGCAGCAGGACCGCATGGACAAGGCAAGAGGCTTCGCTCTTCTGATGCACTTCTCTGACGCAGCGGTGTGCCTTCATTCATCAAAACTGACGTGTGTGTGTGTGTGTGTGTGCAGTCGGCCGTGGGACACGAGTATCAGAGCAAGCTCTCCAAACACTGCTCCCAGACGGACACCTCCAAGGGCTTCGGAGGTAAATTCGGCGTGGAAGCGGACCGTGTTGACCAGGTGAGTCTCAGATCTTCAGAGGAGTGAGTGTTTGAGCGCTCAGATTCACCGTCTGTGTCTTCCTGCAGTCTGCCGTGGGCTTCGAGTACGCTGGGAAAACAGAAAAACACGCCTCGCAGAAAGGTGCTTCCCTCTCGGTGTTTGAGATCCAGTGTCCCAGTGTTGATGCTGATGCAGTAAGAGTTGTGTGGTGTTGTTTCAGACTACGCCGCGGGGTTCGGCGGCCGATACGGGGTGCAGGAGGACCGTGTGGACCGCAGCGCCGTCGGCTTCGATTATCAGGGAAAAACAGAGAAGCACGAGTCACAGAAAGGTGAGCTTTCCTCTCCTCACAGACGGCTCTGGACGTATGCTTGTGTTATTAAAGCTTTCTGCTGCTTCAATCTACAGATTACGCTAAAGGCTTCGGAGGCAAATTCGGAGTGGAGACGGATAAAGTGGACAAGAGCGCCGTGGGCTTCGAGTACCAGGGAAAGACTGAGAAACACGAGTCTCAGAAAGGTTTGTGTCACATACAGCAGAACAGATGATACTGCTGATGGTAGTGTTGACTCCGTGTGCTGCGTCTGGTGTGTGTCAGACTATGTGAAGGGCTTCGGAGGGAAGTTTGGCGTTCAGACGGACCGTCAGGATAAGTCTGCGGTGGGATGGGATCATCAGGAGAAACTGCAGCTGCACGAGTCACAGAAAGGTGTGTATGTGCAGAGACGGATCTGGAGCACTTTACAAGTAATCCTCATCCTGTAACGCTTTATTTCCTCTCTGGTGTTCTAGATTATGCTAAAGGATTCGGAGGGAAGTACGGTGTGCAGAATGACCGAATGGACAAGGTGCACTGATAAATCATTACAGTTAACACACAGATACGAGTCACTGGTGTTGATGTTTCAGTGATGTGTGTGTCTGTGTGTGTGTGTGTGTGTGTGTGGTCTTCAGAGCGCCGGCTCGTTCGAGGAGGTGCAGAAGCCCAGCGCGGCGTATCAGAAGACCCGTCCGGTGGAAGCAGGTCAGCACAAACACACACACACACACACTATCATCAAGATTCACACGCTAGAGCGCTGGACTGAAGATGTGCTGTGTTCAGCCGGCAGCGGCGCCGGAAGCATTAAAGCTCGCTTCGAGAACATGGCGAAGCAGAACGAGGAGGAGGACAGGAGGAGAGCAGAAGAAGAGCGCGCTCGACGACAGAGCAAAGAGAAGCAGGAGCAGGAGGAGGCACGCAGACGCCAGGATCTGCTCGTGAGTCTGTCTGATCACTACACTCTTACATCAGAGAAATAATAACATTTCTGTCCTGAACTCTGTCCCATACCTGAGAGGAGGAGGAGGCGGAGTCTCTTGTGTGTCATTAACATGTGGTCTAGATTTAAATTAATCACTGTTGCTATACATACATAGGCATAATGATTTTTAATAGAAAGTGAGTTCAATCTGTAATAGTATTATTATGTGGAGGCAGAAGTGTAAATAATAATTTAAATTAAATACCATATTTTCCGGACTATAAGTCACACTGTTTTTCATAGTTTGGCTGGTCCTGCGACTTATAGTCAGGTGCGACTTATTTATCAAAATTAATTTGACATGAACCAAGAGAAAACATTACCGTCTCCAGCCGCTCTATGCTGCTCACTGCTCCTGTAGTCTACACTGAACACATATGCTGAGTCCCAATTCGCCTACTTATACTACGACCTAAAAGTATGTACTTTTTTTGTGAGGAAAAAGTACATACTTTTGAGTGTGTAGCAAAAGAGTATGCACGCTCTGGGACACACTTCGATGACGTCATGCAACGTGAACGACAACGTGGTTGCCTAGTTACGCACACCACAACTGTTAACGTTTCATTCATTCTTTATGTCCAATAAAATTGTATTTACTATTCCCATCTTTTTTTCTCATCGTTTTTTTTCACAATACATTTTACAATGTGTTCTTTTCCTTTTTCCTGTGAAAAGGGCATCATTGGTAATGCGCCAGTTAATGAGGCGCTCAGTATCTTCATCGGACCCTACAAGATAAACACGGTACTTTTTTAATACAACATAAACCCAATAATATTATGAGACAATAAAATATAACTTTAATTAGGGTTAAACATTTGAATTCTTACACTTAAAAGCTGAGCGCGCATCTCCGCTGGTGCGTCAGGCTGCCATGTTTACATCACCACAAAGCCATCGCAAAGCTCCTCCCTCCCGCACGCAATGGATTGTGGGCAATATTAGCACTTAGAGTGTGCATTGATCTGCACTTCGAATTCTAACCGGAAATAGTAGATCATCCGGGTATCTTTGGAATACTCTTTTCAACATACTACAATTTGGGACGTACTAATTCTAGTTTCGCATACTATTTAGGACGGATAGTATGCGAATTGGGACTCAGCAATAGAGCGCCCTCTCGCGGCTGGAGACGGTAATGTTTTCCATGGGTTCTTGGTTCTGCGATCTACAGTCCAGTGCGACTTATGTTTTTTTTCCTCGTCATGATGTATTTTTTGACTGATGCAACTTATACTCAGGTGCGACTTGTAGTCCGAAAAGTATGGTAAGTAAATAATAGCAACGGAGCAAAGAGAAGCAGGAGGAGGCACGCAGACACCAGGATCTGCTCGTGAGTCTGTCTGATCACTACACTCTTACATTACATTAGAGATTAGTTTTATAGATTTGTTTACTAGTCTTTGAGTCTCTGTTAATTTAGATTTTACTCCAGCACTAGTGTTGTGGTGATGTGTGTGTGCTGGCCGGTCATCTGAAGTGTGTGTGGTGTTCAGGTGGAGCCCGTCAGTGAGGCGCTGGAGAACGGTGCAGACGTGTACGAGGTGGAGCCGGTCTCCACAGAACACACACATGAAGAAGCGCTGGAGGAAGACCTGTACCAGAACCCTGAGCCGGACCAGCAGAACCAGACCACAGGTGCTCACCCACCAACTCCTTCTGTCTGACCAAAAAGATGGATCCTAAAGAATAAAAACGTTTGTCCAACCCTGAGCAACTCTGAGCCTGTAAAGCTATAAAGATATTCTACAGATTTCACTGGAAATGTTTATTGCTCATCAGATCTGTAAATACAGAGAGCTATAATAGTTTCCACTATAGTACCGTCTCAAATGCATAGTGTTGCTTTACGCTTACACTAGTAATATTTCAAAACAATGATTATTTATTTATTTATTTATTTTCTGTCTGTTTGACGATGTTAGTGAGATGATGAGCTCCTGATGAGATGAGTGCTTCAGTGACGTGTGTGTGTGTGTGTGTGTGTGTGTGTGTGTGTTTCAGGGCCGTATGAGTACGGGGAGGATCTTGGCATGACGGCTGTGGCGCTGTATGACTATCAGGCTGGTGAGTGAAGGATCTGAGGACTTTTGGACTAAACATTTTACAAAAACTATGAATTGTGAAGTTTTTAACATGCAATTTTAAGAAAAAAAAAAGTGTATCCCACAATTTAGGATCAAAACTAAATAAAAAGGCAGAATGTGGGATGGAAAATGATTGTCTTTTGTGTTATTCTGTGGCTGAAACCGAAGAGAGTCCTGTAACGTGCCTGTGTTTGTCTGCAGCGGGTGACGACGAGATCTCCTTCGATCCGGACGACATCATCACAAACATCGAGATGATCGACGAGGGCTGGTGGAGGGGTGTGTGCCGCGGCGCGTACGGACTCTTCCCCGCCAACTACGTCGAAGTCCGACAGTAGACTCGCTCCACGCGCTCTCCTCAGACGTCCGGCCTCGAGTTCACGCTTTCATCACTCTCTTCTTTCACTGTAACGTCTCCAGCCTTCTCCAGTCATTCTGCTTCCTTCAGCTCAACTCTCACTTCCTGTTTCACATCAGTAGGTGTGTGCACTTTACTGGATCCAGGTGCCATTAGAGATTTAATATCACTTCTGAGAACGTTTAACTGCTCACACACACACACACACACACATACACACACACACACACACACACACACACATACATCCGTGTGTGAAATAAGAGACCAGAGATCTGAGATCTTCTGGTGAGTTTTAGAGAAATGATGTCATTTGTCGTGAACACAGGTGTCTTCTTTGACTCCCAAAGCTGCGTCCGTACGAACACTTTTACTTCATTTCCGTGTCTTAAGTTCGAGAATATGAACTAATGAAGGCCAAAATATAATGCCATAATAGATCACTGCTATCACGTGTGTGTACAGGATGAACAGACTCTCCATCGCAGTGTTTGAAACCGTTTATAAGAATCCCTGTGGTGGTATTAGAAGGGTTGTGTATTAATATCAGATGTTGATGTGTTATGTGAAGTGAACTCTGTCTGTTCTTCTCTGTGCTCTGTTCATCTGACCTCGCTCTCGATGTGTCCATCTCTGTGTGAGTACAGGACATTTCTGTCAGTGACCGCTGAGTTTAATGACAATCCACACAGGTGCAGCGGAGGTAATTCTGTTTAGTGGCCTAGCAGCAACTAATGACATTATCTGTGTTGTGCAATTTTAGTTTAGTAACCTTTTCAAACACATGAAGTGCTTATCTATACTGGCTCTCTTTACCAGGCTGTTTTATAAAAATATCATTTAAGAATAAACTAATACAACTAGTATTATCAGTATTTTTTACAATCCATTATCCAGCCACACCCTCCATATTTGAGACTTTTTATTTGTTTCTCTCTTACAGTAGTTTTCATCGTGTGTGTGTGTGTGTGTGTGTGTGTGTGTGTGTGAGATGCATTGATGCACAGGAGCTCAACTCAAGCCAAATTTATTTCTCTGTTTTGTTTGCCATACAAGGTGTAACTGCGCTCAAACGCGCAAATCCTACGTAATCTTACGTTTTCTTGGTCACTGCAATGAGTTACTAGTTCCATTTTAGAAGATCTTACAACAACATTAACACCGTGAACAAGTCTTCACATGAAGTAAGCAAAGTAAAGCAAAATAGGTTGAAGTCAAAGGGAAAAAATCATAGCTGAACAATAAGGGATTGACCGTTCTGTAGATAAACCAGCAGTGTTTCATCAGGTGTTTTAACATTGTGCTTGTTTCATGACAGGGTATATTATCTAAATATACACAAAATGTATTATCCATAGTATAAATATATTGCTTTTTTGGATGTGCCATATTAAGAATCTAACAAATATACCCATTTTATTTAAACATTTTACTTTTTTGGCAAACCACACTTCGGTGGGAGCAATACTATTCAAATCGCATTTAGAAAAGGCAATATAATAATATAAATTGAAAATAGTCTCTTATTCTATTGTATGCTATCAGAAGACGATCTATTTTATAAAATGTCTATTTTCACAGTAGCAGCAGTGTATTAGCAAACCTTCATTCAGGAAAGGCTTGCGATGTTTAGTTTCCGGCCCACATTTCACTAATATTGTTCTTTATTCACTCGTCCTCAGAATCTCAGCAGCGGGTGATGGCGAACATGTCGTCTCTCGTTTCAGAGACATTACCTCCATCAATACTGCAGTGAGTGGCACATGCAAACCTCTAAATACAAAGTAATAATTTACTAAATTTTTGTAGTGTTTGTTGGCTAAGAAATATGGTTGCTAGTTGCAGAATAACAAAAGCTGCTTAATACAGCCTCTGTTGAAGAAAAACCCACTTGAACCACGGAATCGCTCCAAAACTCTCCATTGTTAAATGTGTAATTGATCTGATTGTGAGCTATTCATTCAAGCATACACTTAATTTTTCATCATAGTTTTGACCTTTGTAATTGTTTTGTTCAAAACTCCAATCATTCAGTCCGTTTGAACTCCACCACTTTTCTAAGGCCTGGGACACACTAGATGATTTTCAGTTCTTGATTTTAAAACCATGGGGGGATTTTTTTTAACAAAATAATAAATATAAAATAGTTTGTGACAAGTCTTGAATCTGTCCTTATAAGTTTTCAGAAATCTCATAGTCAGATCCACCTTCATCCAATCAATATCACAAACCACAACCAAGTCACAATATATCATAAAGCTCTGTCGCTACCTTAATGCGAGGCTATTATAGATGTTATGTGATCCATGGCAGCCGATAAGCACAATACTTACACCTGATTTATGATCTACACCACAGGCTCTCATTAATGTTCTTCCTCTCAAGCCTTAGTTATTTGTTTTTTAATTCTCTATAGCTTGCGCAATCTGCAGCAAGAACACAGAAAAATATACGTCTTGTATAGGGAAATGTTAGGGAAAGCATATGCGTATTTTCTAGCATTTCATTTTTGCCGACAGGATCAGATTAAGCTGTACGTGACTCTGTCCTCATTCAATCTCATGAGAATCAAGTAGCATCAAGAATGAAGAGCTGCTTCACTAGCGCCACCATCCTTTACACGTATCAGGAATATTAAGGGTGTTCCTGTCAAAGCCTGAGTGAATTTGATGTTTTCAGCTAACCTTAATGTATAAGGACAAAACAGCAGTGGTCTTCTTTGTATCCATGTTCTCTGCCACATACAGAACGCTTGCAGAAAACATCTGAAATTAAATGTTCCCAGAAATAGCTGTATCAAAGGGTAAAAAATAAAGGACCTCACAGCTCTGCTTGTTAGATTTGTCTATCTGAGACAAGCTGCAGACATTTAAACAATGCTTTTGTTAGAAAGAACAAGACCTCTTGTCTTGAAGAAGTGTTCCTGAGTGCAGTTCTGCATCCATGGTACTTACTGTGCCTCTGTCCGTAATAAAGGGCACATCGTCCCACACCTTTCAACAGATGCAACACAGCTAGAATGAAAAAAGCTAGAGAAAACGAGAGATTGATCAAGCCGAGTGTATGCCCCCTTTTATCTGTCCATGAGAAGTTTGAGACCCCTTTCAATGTTCATCCGGTGACCAACACGAGTAACACCCAAGTCTACAAGGTCTTCCTTTTGGAGGTTGGGAAGGTGGGTGCCGTCGATTTCATTGTCCAAGAAGGCCTTCTTGTGTTCATGCAAGTTCAGGCTTTCAAGCCAGTCGACTACATCATGTTTGGTCCAGAGTAGGACAGGTTTGTCGACAAAGGGCTTGTCTGAAGCCTGAAAGAGCGTGAGAGGGGACGGTGACTGACTGCTGACTGAGCTGAGGCTGTAGCATTGCTCTGCATTCACCATGGGTGGAGATGGAAGGCTAAACACATCTGTTAATGTGGGAGAGGAAGCAGAGGCTGGGAGAGACGAGCTATGCCCAGGTTCAGGAGGAAGAGAGGCTGGACTGGAAGCCTGGTGGGGCAAGTGGCTCTGGGTTATGGAGGGAACAGTGTTGCTGCGTTTGGTACCTGAGGCTTGGGCTGTCCACTCTCTGAGAACACACACATATAGAAAGAGAAGTGAGATGCAGAACAGGTTGTGGGACTCACTGAGTTTCATTAAGGAAGAGAACAAAGCTCTCTAGCTTCATCCAACAACAGCATTTTTGTCAATACATGTGGCCCAAAGGACACCACTGCACTGCACCCATTCAAAGGAATGAACACATCACTCAATTACGTTTTGAGACACTTTTATATCATTACGAACACATTAAATTGAGAATGAATTCCTGTCTCAGAATGTGCTCCCAGATCTTTTGAAGCAACTTACTTTGCTTTGACTCTTTTGTCTTGTTAGTCTGTTTCAAATTTCATGAGATAAACATTCAGAGAGTTTTCAACCAAAAATTATTTTAGTTTGTGGGCGAACAGAGAGATTAGGAGATAAAATGACAGAAGGATTCTATGCTGGGATTTTCTCAGTATTGTAAATTCACCAATTCATATATTTGTACGGAGGTCATGACTCTAGATATAGCTAAATTATACAAATATGAATTCTTAGAGAATGTTTGTTAAATCACATTTGTCCAATCCTGCTCCTGGAGGTACACCTTCCGGCAGAATTCAGCTCCAGCCCAAATCAAACACTTGAACCAGGATCAAGGTGTTCAGGGTTCTTTAAAATTACAGGCAGGTGTGTCCTGGAGCAGGGTATGAACTGAAGTCTGCGGGAAGGTTGGCTACCCCTGCAATACAAGATTACTTCATAGCTGGAACATTTGGCTGAGGTTTAATCTCTTTTCATTTGTTGTCCTTGATCTACCCCAGGAGTGTCCAATCCACACATCAATATACACAGCTTTCTAGTTCTAGTTCACAGTAACCTGTTTCTTTAGACAGCTTGTATACAGCTAGAAGTAAGATACTGCCCACATTTTTTTCCACATTGTTCTGATCTCATTTGATTATTTTGTGCAGGAATGTTGCTTGTTCAATAAATGGCACATGAGACAGACTAGGCTGTTATTGTGCTGCTCACCTTGATCCAATGCCTCTGGACCCTGCAGGCGCTGACCCTCCCTGTGTTGGAAATCTTTCCTTGTTCATATGCTGAAGTTTGGAGCTAAGCTCATTGATCACACTGGATTTAGGACCTGCATTGGGTAAGATTGGGTTTGGGAGCTCATGGTGGTCCCAGAGTTTAGTACCTCGCTGAGCAAGTTTTCTGCGAAGTTCAGATTGTGCTTCACAGCCCAGGGGTGGCAGAGGGGCTGTTCGTGGCTGTCCGAAGGACTCTATGCTCTCGTGTATCCTATCGTGTAAGGGGTCCCTGTAAAGTGCATTGCTTTTGTTGATTGTGGGCTTTGTTTTTGGCTTTGGTGGAACAGGTGGTCGGTCCACCAAAAGAGTCTGCCCATCTGCATAGTATATACATGTTTCATCAATTCCCTCTGATGAAAGAGTAGACATACTGGACACTGTGGAAATTGTACTGTTGGCCTCAAAATGATGGTCCCCATTGTTCCGACTGTCAGATTCCTCAATGCCTGAGTCTGTGACGGCCTCAAACATTTCTGGAGGTGGTGGAGGGTAGGCGTGAGGAGTTTTGCAGTTTACAAGCCCCGAAAGACACTTGGACTCCACACTGTCAGTTGTAGACACATGTGAATGATAAACAGGCATGGGTCCTCTTGTGTTATTATTTTTCTGCATGAGAATTTTTGCTAACTGGTCCTCAGGAACATCAATGCTGTTGGCAAACTCCAGAGGTGGAGGCAAGGGTTCAGCTAAGTCAAACTCCACATCAATATCCACCGAGGTCATTGCGGGAGGAGGAATGGTACAGGGAAACTTGACAGGCTCCTTCACAGAGGTGGCAGAGCTGACAAAGTTCCTTGTATGAGGTGGGCGGGAGTTGGGGGCTGTCAGTTTGACATTGGACTCAATGGGTGCACTGTCCATTTCTGGGGACCCTTCTTGTTCAAATCTATCAGGCTGAATGTTTACTTGTGGCTTGGCCTTATCTTGTGTGTGGACCATGAGGAGCCCTGCTGACTGCTGTTGTGATGTGTTGTTGGAGTTCTTTGACTGCTCAGGTGGATTACTTTCCTTTGCCTTTTCTGTTTGGTGATTAGATTCTCTTGTGTGTCTAAACAAACCCCCACAATCCTTTGCTTGACCCACTGCAGCTGTGGCAACAAAGTTGGCTTCAATATTTGAGCGTAGCTTGGTGTCTATGAAGAGTGGCTGGTTGAGGTTTGCTCTGTGAGATTCTCCTTTAGGTGGAGGAAGAGGGGGTTGCACGTGCTCCTTCAGAGCTCTATTACTTGCAGCTAGACCCAGAGCCAAGGGTGGACAAATATCACGAGTCTTTCCTAATGTCTGGTTTTGGAAATCTCCATCATTGAGACTGATGGGACCGTCTGTATTGGGGCAGCTCCCGGTGCGTGTTGTGAGGGGCTCAGTTGTTTGTTCTGGGATGGTAAAGTCAGTCATGTTGCCTCTGCTTCCAATTTGCTGTAGCTCTAATAAAGAAGCCGGAGGAGCCATAAGCTTCTGTAAACTCTTATCATTGGCAAACATGCCTTCATCTATGGACATAGACTGGCGTAAACGAGGGGTTGGGATAAATGGATCCTCATCTCCGAGATCCATCGATAGGAAGGCCGGGGAGTTCTTGCGTAATTCAAGACGCTTCTCACGGTCACGTACTGCCCCTGCAATAGCAGCTGCAAATGGGTTGCTCTTGATGACACTGCCGTCTGGATGTAATTGGTCTGGCTGCTCAGAGGCGCTAGTCTCAATTTCCATGCTACTTCCTCGGCTGCTTTTGCCACTACTGCTAGTCGAAGGCTCTTTGACAATAATTGTTGGTATTGGGATTGAACATGTTTTCTCAGGGCTATCCTCAACATTTGGCTGCTTTACCAATATACCCTTCCTACGAGCTGGTTTTGGTGGGATATACAAAGTTTTGCCCATTATGTCTGAATATGGGTTCTCTGGCACATGGGCCCTGTTATGGGAACACATGTTTTGCTGGGCAGCTGAAGGAGTTTGACAGTCATATTGTTCAAAGTTCTGACGATTGTACCCGACTAGATCTCTGTCTATAGTGTGGCATCTGCCTGTTGAGTTCTGTGTGTAAATGGGCTGGTTGGGCTCATATCCTTGCACAACAGGAGTATGGGGATTGTAAGGTGGGGATGGAGGAGAGACACCTGGAGGTGGAGGAATATCCTCAGATGTGTCAGGCATAGAGAGACTTCTGGTGAACTTGAGCAGTGGAGCTATCAGGAGCTTCTTTTCTTCTCCTGCAATTCCTTGGGAAAGAAACATGCAGCATGTTTAGACTAACACCTCAATGAGTTGCTTAGCTTTTGCTTAGTTTTTTTTTTTTTTTACAGTCACATCCTCACATCTTCAGTGGAGCATCTAAAGTACAGTAGCAAGGAAATATTTACCAATGGACTTTTGTCTTCTCATACAGCTTTTTGGCACACGAACATAACTTCCATGGGATCTTCCAGGAACACTAGGGGGAACTACAGCCACTCCTGGCCTTTCAGACGTGGACGGCTGCAAAACAAATTTATTGATGAGAGCACAGTCTGCACTTACAGAAAGACAGTTCCCTTTCGAAAGTGAACTCTCGTTTCCTATTCTCAGGGAACCATGGTTACATGCGTAACTTGAGACGTTTTATATATCATTATGCATCATGATTGTAATCTAAAAGTGTGGTTCACATTTTAAACTACAAGACAAAATAAACTTACATTAAAATCCATGGGTGTGGCCACAAAGCGACTCAAGGGGCGGGGCTTGATTGTGGCAACTTTGTCCAATGATGCTTTTTCATGCACAAGCTTCTGTGGCTGCACGGTCTCTTCAACTTTATCTGCAAAAGGCAGTTATGTCTGAGGGACAGGAGTAAAAGTTGCATTCGGTCTCTTACACAGGCATCAGTTCTCTGCAAGTCAGGCAACTGACCACAGGGATACAGCAAAAAGGAAAAAGGTATGCTTAGTGCTTGCATTGTAGTAAACATCAAACCATGATCAATTTCAGAGCCTTGGACAGCAGCACGACTGAATCCAGTGTTAAAAACGTTGACGACAAGAAAACAAACACTTCTTTTTTCACATTTCACTTAAATAAACCATATTAAAATTAGAAATATGATTTCCTGTAGTCACTGTCACCACCAAGAATATGATGTGATCTTACAAAACATTAACTCATCCTAACCTAACATAAGAAAGAAATATCACTCTCGCGTCGTGCATTCGTTCTGGGCTCCCCTATCAAAATTAGATTTGGGAATAAAGAAATATTTTTATTCACAGTAAAATAATGCAAATATACAACTTCATATTAAATCGTCCTTCCTAGATGCACCCAGCAACAAACACAGCTTAATCAATAGTGGCATAATGCTTATACCCAAACTTTGTGATGTTTTTACCTATTATATAAGGATCAAATGAACCAAACTGTTGCTTATCAAAGATATTCAAAACCCCAAAGGGCTGGATTTCTGGAATTAAACTCTAGGGCTGAAAAAGCAACAGTAATGGTGATGCTTAGAGAGAACTCAGTGAAATAACAGTGATTTATCAGATTTAACTCACCTAATTCTTCTAGTTCAGATGTCATGGACTTGGATCGCATTGAGAGTGCAGTTGTTGGGGCTCTTTTGGGCGGAGGAGGAGCTGCGAATACACAAAACATTTTCCTGTCATATACACACACATTACATATACTGTACACACCACTTCCACATCTGCACTGAAGGAAGTGTTGTGATATTATCCTCTATGTGCTTTCTGTGCAATTGATTCTGTACATAATTTATATTAGGTTGCTGATGTAAAGCTGAGCATTTAGTCACAGTAATGATTACTGATGAATAGTCTTGTCCTGACTACACACGTGCGATGAGTGTTTGGTACCTTTTTTATGTGTTTTGTCGTCTTGTTCGAGATTCCTGCTGACCGTCACCACTTTGAGGACGAGTCGGTTTCCTCCGTGTTTAATCATGTTTACGACCTGCCGGTGTCCCAGCTTCACCACATTCTGATGGTTGACCTGAAACAGAAATCACACTGCTCAGGATGTTTCTGGTCTTTATACCTGGAAGGTGAATGGAAGATGTTTCTAGTGCAGCTGCAAGTCCAAAAGTGTGTCATTTCTTAAAGCCTGTTCCTGCTCTTGTGAATTATTTACTGATGGGTTTTTCCAGTGGCGCCTGCATCTGTACGTATGAGCGCTTGGACTGATCTGAGAATATTTCACCAATTACGACATCCGTATTTAAAATCTCATGCAAATGAATCATTCTTCGGAGTCGGTTCTTTTCGGTGAAGTGGCCAAACCATTTTGTGTGAAGGCACCTTTGATTCGGTTTGTTTGGTTTGGACCGTTCTCTCACTGAATCAGTCAGTAAAAGAGCATCAGGATACTCAGGAGCAGAAAAGAGCATTCAACAGTGAAGATGTGAGGTGTGGAGAAGAGCAAATATCATTCATCTGACAAAACAATCAAACCCTATTCCACTGAAAATGTTCTCTGTGAACGCTGATATATAAAGTTTGAGTCAACATCGAGTCTGATTCACTTCTCACAAGAGTCAGTGCGATTCACTTTTCTTCTTAAGATTAAGAGATTGTCAAGAAACATAAGAATTTATATAACTTTACAAGGCAAGATGAAAGTTTGAGAAAGCAAAATCTGCTCATTTCTTTTGATTGGCGTGAGAGCGACACCTGCTTCATGTCACCCTGTTCTTTACCTCGATGAGGAAGTCTCCGGAGCGGAGCCCCATCTGCCAGGCTCCTCCGCCCTCGTCCACAGACTCCAGGTACTGCAGCGCCGGGAACGCCGGAGTCGGGATGAACTCCTCGATGGGTGTGTCTGCTGTGAGACCCAAAAAACAACAGAGCCTTCATGTTACTACGATGCCAACTTCATATGACGTCTGATTTATTTCTGTTGCATGCTCATACTCTCAAAGTACAATCTGACCCCAGATTAACTCTCAGGATAAAAGCAAACAACAAGGACACAGGGAGGAAGCTATAGAGGAGTGTGTTTACTGAAATATCAAAGCCTGTGCATGTATGTGTGAGTGTGTAGATTTCACAGAGTTGTCCTTCTGTTGGGCAGAGACACACCAGCTCTACACAAACCAGCCGTGACACCTGACAGTTCCCATCAGAAGTTACTCTACGACAATATAATCACGACCCGACGCTTGTGTGTCCTGACAAACTTCTCAATCTCAGATGATATTCTAATATTCATGATCAAAGCAAGATTGCAGTGTCTTCCAACAAAGTATAATTCGGCAACATGGTATCCATCAAAGCATGAACCCTACTGTATATTACATCCAACTCAGCAGGAGAATGAAACTGTTGCCCATTCACTATTTTTTTACTATTTACGATTTTTTTTTTTTTTTTTGTAATGTCTTTCAGATCCAAAAAGAATAAATCAAATGTGTGTGAGTGTGTGCAGTGTTATTGGCAACAGAATGTTCATTATTCTTTACCAATGATACGAAGACTGCAGACACCTCTGATAGTATATGTGTAGAAGTGTGTGTGCGTGTGTGTGTGAGAGAGAGAGAGAGAGACAGTGACTGACAACATTCATGTGCTGTAATATCTGCACGTGGTGAGAGTTGAATGTTTGATGAGGATGAGGATGATGAGGATGAGGTCTCACCTTTAGCTCCTCGCAGCACGAACCCGAAGCCTTCATTCTCCTGCTTCTGTAGAACCACAGTTTTCTGCTCGGTCACACAGTCGCTGTGGAGGAAATGACGCGCGTTATTCGAGCCCTTCATCAGCATCCTCCTCCTCATCCTCACCACCGCGAGGTTCATCATCACAGATCATCTGTATCGATCCCGCGATGTCCTCGGCGCTGAATGACGATGATCCGACAGACGCGTTCATTCCTCGCGTGTTTTACCTCAGCGCGCGTCAGACGCGACGCGACGCAACGACCGACGACGCATGTGTCACAGACGCGCGTCACATCTCTGATCTGCGTTTATATAAGAGTCTGCAGCAGATCAAACTTCCGTTTAAACGGGAAGTGTAGGAATAATAAGTTAACCTTTTACATTGCATTAATTACTGTCACGAGCCTGAATGTAAGCCCCTGTCAGCTCATGACTGAACAAACAGTGGATGAACAGAGATCATTCCTGACCTGCACATCTCCAGCTCAAACTGAAGTGATCACTAATCAGTTCTGTCAGTCCTGATTCTGCACTGATTTCTGCAGGTGAATTCAGAGAAATCTACACTGGATCTGTTGATCATCTCTCAGTAATCCAGAGAGCACAGGGACGTCTGCTAGAGGTCTGTTAGAGATCGGATCAGCATCTGCTGTGTTCACACATCTGACAGACAGATGCCAGTTTCACATTCATTATAAATCATAAACATCTTGAAGACATCTTCTGAAGGTCTACCTGACGTCTGAACGTCCTGTAGATGTATTACAGTTGAGTAAACACTAAAAACACGTCTTGCAGATGTCAAATAGAGTCTCTGATGGACGTGTGTTATCAGGGAAGTTTGTCTAAACATCTCCTGAGGCAGTTTAAAGCCTAACCGCACGATTACAGCAGTATAATCACTTTAACACTTGCTCTCATAGACTACTGCTTCAGTATATACGCTCTAACATGTTCAAACAGTTCATTATAATAGTCAAGATCTCAAAGACATCTAAAGCCTGCTGTGCTTCACAATTTAAGCATGCGTCTCCTGACTGAGGATGTGTTTTAATTAAAAAGCTCATGATAGAGGTATAAATTGTCCTTGATCTTGTGACATAAGAGTTCATTGTGTGTAAAACCATAACTTCTGAATAGTGAATCTCTCGTCTTTCTTTAGACTGCGTCTCATATTTGACTGTTTATTTCGGTGAAGCTATGCAGCACTATAGAAACCAAAGAAGAGCCGCTGTATGCTTTCAATCAGGTCTGGTTGAGGTCTCACCTGTCAATGCTGTCATAGGAACCAACAGTGAAATGTCTGAAGAGTTTTTTCCGGTCGCTGCGCTCCATCCTGCTCTCTGGTGAACAAATGACAGCATTATAAGAACATCATAATAACAGTCCTGTGATGGTCTTTCTCTCCGGAGGGACTTACTTGGCCTCTCTTTGTCAGGTTTGACAGGAATCTCTTCCACACACCTGGCGGGGAACCAGCCCACCTGTCCTCGACAGCATCCCTCCCAGTATCCTCCTTCACCGACGCTCAGAACTGGACACAAGCAAGAGTCAGGGAACATGGACAGCCGACAGGAGACATGGTATATCCACAGCACTGACCTCTGACCCTGTCATTCTTGTGCAGGGTGAGTTCTCCGGCAGTTTGAGGTTGGTGTGAGCGAACGACGACGAAGTGGCGTCCAGGAACAGCGCTGTACAGCTTCCTCCTGGAGCTCTGGCCGCTCGGCCTGCCATTGACACTGCAGGAGCACAGACACATCACTCCTCAAACAGCCAAAGATTCTCTCAGAACACCACTGCACCATTATACTCAGAACCACAAGTGGGTTAATAACACATAACACATTCAAAATATGACATTACTGTCATTTAAGTCACGGAAGAGCTCCCTCTGCTGGAGGAAGGTTGGAAATGAACAGAAGAATATGGCGCTGTGAAGATGAAGAGAGGTGTGCTGATTGAGCCTTGCTGAACTCTCTCTCTCTCTCTCTCTCTCTCTCTCTCTCTCTCTCTCTCTCTCTCTCTCCAGAGTCTGATAGCAGTCAGCAGATGAAGTGATGATAAAACTGAGTAATCATAGTTCAGCTTTCATAAAGTGGTAATGCACCAAAGCAAAGGCCAAAGTTTGAAAATGTAAAAATAATACCTGTCGGGAAGCTTGTATGCTGGCTTGAAACATTTACTACACCAGTAACAATGTGGTACATGCATTGATTTTTATTTTTTAGAATTTTATATTTTTTATTTAAAAACAAAAACAAATCAATGCATGTAGAACATTTTACACAACAATGGGTTATCAAAAGCATTAAACCAGTGTCAGTCTGTTATGCTAAATGATTTTTCCTGGCATGATGCCTTTTACTTTGACACGTGTGAACTGCAAAAAGGTTTATTTCTTTCTTCATTGCATTTTCTGTGTTCACTACACATGTCCACAGCTGTGATTACTTTTAAATCCTTTCTTCACTTTTTCTGCACTTATCTGACATCTGATGGTTCAGATCTGATTAACATCTGAACAAGTGAAGTGGGTTTCATTCGTTGGATGTGTTTGGATCATGCACAGAGAGTTAAACGTAAACTGGGAAGTGTTCTGTCCTGAAGATGAGTCTGTTGCATCAGTTTTCTCTTATAATAATTAAGGCAAGGCTGATTAATTAAGCTGAAAGTGTTAAATCTCTAGCTACAGTTGTTTGGTGAGCTGTATCCTACCACTTCTGCTCGTCCTCCAGACTGATGGACAGGGAATGGCTGCTCGGGACGGTCCTGGTCATCTGTCCCCGTGCGCTCGGGTCTCTCTGTGTCTTCTGCGGGGACAGACTGAGCTCCGGACTCACGGCTCGCGTCACCAGGTTCAGCTCACTGTTGGAGCGCAGCAGCCCTCGAGACACAGGAACACTGCTCTTCCCTCGCTGTCTGGAGCTCAGCGGCACCTCGGGGAACCGCACTGACACACACACACACACACACAGGAGACAGGTCAGCTGCAGAGCAGACCATGAGAAGTCCATCAAAACCATTGTGTGGGTGTCAGGCACAAAGATAAAAAAAAAGAGTAAAGTGAAGTCTGAGGAGGAAGACCGACAATTCATTAGGATGCATGTTATTTTAACAGATGTTCTGCTGTCAGTAAGAGTATCAGTGACTTCTGCTTAATATCTGCTCACATTTGATTCGATGGACTGTCTACTGACAGAAGGCACTTTACCACTTATTCTACTAACCCTAACCCTAACCTAAAACTGAAGAGAGACACGAAAGCTCCTTACAGAAGCAGAAGCAGTGTCTGGGAAACACGGTGGTGTATAGTAAGTCAAGCAAAAGTTCCCTGATCATCAGGTTCACATATTAAATAACACCCCAATTACAGGAAGAAGACCTGACGTCATTGTTGAGGAATATTCATATCATGAATCCTTTCACATGGTCTACATCTCTTCGTATTTGGGGACGTGCTCCATAATCATAACTTTGAAACCACTTTTAAATGTATTTATGTTTTTAAAATAAACAACGCTTGATTAAACCTATATACACTATATACACTAAATCTTTTCTTAAACTTTAAACAGAATCAAATGCAGACATTCAATTAAAAACTAATAAAACAAACATGAAAAACCGTCATCTTCATAATAATAATAATAATAATGCATGTATCGTGTGTGTTTGTGGCTTTGACTCTGATTCAGACATCATTGTCCATTTAATGTCTGTTAAGATGCAGATCATTTATGTTTCTTACACAAACTCTATTAAGTGTGTGTTTGCTTAAAAACCAGTTCCAGATTGTCCATCTTCCTGCCGGTCATCTTTCTTCATAAACACCTATCTTCAAGGAACGCAGTTCTCAACAGGAAAGATGTCCGCGACAGGACACATAGTCTGAATCCACCGAGCTTCCGGTGTGTTTTCCGGCTCGGTCCACTCTTCAGAAGATCCCGGATCTTCCTGCTTCTGTAGAACACAACACAGCGTTCACCGAGCTCACACTTCCACGGACGAGTCGTTTCTCATCCACGCTTGCTTCTGGTTTCACGAGGCAGCACACTTCCATGCACTGCTGAAGCCAGTAGTATAAAGATGGTGTTACTTCAAAATAAAAATGATAAAAAACACTATCCTGAAATGTCCTTGACCTATGTCCTGAACCAGAAGATGAAGGAAGCAGCTTTTAACCGTTCCCACTGGCTGATGATAGGCATCCAGATCTTCCTTTAACTCTCCAGCATCCTCACTAAAGTCTAATGTTAGCATCGTCTTACAGAAACACCTGTGCGTCATAAACACAGCGAGTCCTCTCCTCATCTCAACTGGTGCTCCTGGTAAACCACCTCATATTGACCAGCATCTGACCAGGACATCAATAAAATAACACAGACCAGCATCAGCATTATACATGTCTCTTATTTAAAACTAATGTCCATGAACAGACCTTTTGGCTGTGTGCTGCATGTTTTGTCTTGTATTTAAAAAAAAGCGACTTCAAGTCTTTTAGCACAATGCTTAGATAATATGGTAACTTCAACAAGGTAGTTTTGTTGACATGAGTTCATGCATTAGTTCAAATAATGCTGCATTAATAATGAGTCTAGAAGAACGACCCGGAAACAGAGAGAACTGAGAACTGAGAGAGAAGAACTGACCCAGAAGCTGCTAGCACAGAGACAGAGAGGAGAGAGAAACACAACACAACTACATCAGATATCACAGCGTCCAAATCCTTTCACGCAGCTGGACTTTGAGGGAAATCTGAGAGTTACGTAATGCTCGGAGCAATCAGTGTTTTCTCAAGAACACAGGATCAGATCGGGATCAATGAAAATCCTCTGGCCAAGCTTACAGTGACTGAAGTACAGTCGAAAGAGTGTGTGACATGAGGTAAAACATCTGAACATTACACGAGAGAAGAGCGGAGTCGTTCCTCAGAAGCTTCAAACCACACCAGAAGAGCAAGTTATTAGAAAGCAGAAGTGAAGTGGCATTTTATACACCATCTGCTCTCACACAGAAACATGTCAGGTCACCGCACTGAACAGCATTAGTGTGTTTGGAAAGATTACAGTAAATGTCTGATATTCCAACATAATATTAACCAATCAAAAAACAAACAAACAAAAAAGACGCAAAACTACCACCTGTGCACGACATGAGTGAAATGATTTCATAAATAAATACATGTAAAGTGCATATATAGTTGAATGCAATACATATATATATTTATGCACTTTATGTGGCGTTATGCATTTCAATGTTTACAGCTTTAGAAAGGTTCTATCAAAAGATGCAAAGCACTATCAGAGACGGCTGTTTATGAATGTTGTACAGTATATGATCACGAAGCAAATTGTGATGCCGAGGGTCAGGCTTTATTAAAATAAAATTCATTCCAATCATCTTTCTGTCAGCTCATGAAAACGGTTCACTGGACGTTAATCTGTTTTCTTCTTCTTCCCTCTGTTTTCTGGAAAGAGCATGTTACTGTGGATCTGTGTGGAATCGAGTGTAAGGAAGATCTTTAAATCATCCAGCAAACAGATCACACTCCCACAACGAAACATGTCAAAGAGCTGGAGAAAGTGTTGCTAGAGAT
The DNA here is from genome assembly GCF_023724105.1 of Carassius gibelio. Taxonomy (NCBI): domain Eukaryota; kingdom Metazoa; phylum Chordata; class Actinopteri; order Cypriniformes; family Cyprinidae; genus Carassius; species Carassius gibelio. The sequence continues at coordinate 26,425,825 of NC_068388.1, read as the reverse complement.
GAAATGAGTGTAAATCAACACACCTCTCTCTGCGGTGCAGCAGGCAGAACCCATGACCCAAACGACGGCAGTCCCTGTAAAATCCCGTCCCTGTAAAATCCCATCCCAGATCATGAGGAGGAATGAGTCCTGCGCTGCTCTCGCTGGGAGATGATGAGCTCGTAATCCCTCGCTCATTCATTTACTGTGCAGCACAGCTGTGGGCCGCTCCGGGAAACAATCACGGATTATGCCTCCTCAGATATTTACTTCTGTTCCTTCTGATTGATTTATTCATGTGAGTGGTTGGCTGGCTCCGGTATAATCCAGCTCACGCAACGTTTTTATGAAAACAAACTCTTTAGGTCCAGTCAGCAGACAGGGTAGCACTGCTTGTTGTTGTGGGTTTTGTGTTTTGGGATAGTCCTGCTCTCTTTTGACCCAGTCCAGCCTGACTGACGGCTGATATCACAAATGTGAATAAAAACAGAAGTGTGTGTGCAATCAAATGAATGACCAGATACACAGGTAATGCAGTGTTTGTGATCCACTCAGAAAACAACAGCCCAGTTTCAGAGGAGAGTATCTCTGGATCATCGTCGCTCTTAACCCTGCAGCTCCTGGATTACTCCAGTCATTCTTCCACATTAACACATGCTCTCTCTGAGCACACTGCTGTCTGTAGATGATGTCTGATGTGCGGTTGTTCAATCAGATGCTCTTACCTATGTCACTTTCTCTGTGCTTCTTTATCAGCTCCGCTAGCTCGAAGTTCCCAGAGATGATGGCCACCTGCAGCACAAGGACAGAGACGCTTGCTCTGCTTCACATCACTGGTACTCAATGGTTTTATAAAGTTAAGTTTCATCAATTCATTACATCAGGACTGCCCCATGCTTCAGTCAAGTGACTGATGATATGATGCATGTCTAAAAGTGCATGAAAGCAAAAACACAACACGAGAGACCTCTAGATATGTTTTTATACATCTATAGATGGTACTGACAGCACTGAACGAACACAATCTATGCTACAGATTGAGATTACTGGATCATAACTGGATCCCTTTTACTAATCCAAATGAACCCAACAGAAACTCTATTTATTTCTATTTACAGGTTGATCAAGTCTAGCTTTGTTTAAACGTTGCATTGTGTAATTCATGATGTAGTATGTGTGCATGTACAGAGCGCACTATACTGGAGTACACGAGGAGCACATCTGAGATCATGAATGGAGGAAATGTAAAATCTCAGAGTGAATCATTTCCTTGTGGTGATTATTTTCATTCTGCTCAGTTTCTTCTTTAGAATCGTCTAATGTCTGAGAGACTCTGCACACGCGTGTTTGAGCCGTAATCCTCCCAGCACTTCTGACTTCTGACAGCAGATTTATACCTCACCATCTGCAGCCTTAATCACAGTTCATCCACAAACTACTGGAACACACACACACACACACGCACACACGCACACACGCACGCACGCACACACACACAAACGCACGCACGCACGCACACACACACACACACAAACGCACACGCACACGCACACACACACACACACACACACACACACACGCACACACACACGCACGCACACACACACAAACGCACGCACGCACGCACACACACACACAAACGCACACGCGCACGCACACGCACACACACACACACACACACACACACAGACACACACAAACACACACACACACACACACACACACCATCTATATTCCATAACAATTATAAAGTGGTTCTGTTAGTAAGGACTTTAGCTGAAGATCATTACGGGGTGTAATACAAAAACATGAATGGATAGATAATTCAGTTCATTACATTTATTCGTATTTCTAAATATCAGTGAATGGGCAAGTGTGTTTAATGATGTAATGAACAGATGTATTAGTGGACAATATTAAATTATGTGTTCACAATACTAACATAAAGCATACGAATCCTTATATTACTAACCTAGGCTACCACATGCAGAGTGATCCAGATATTAAATTACATTAATAATAATGCAGTTTGTTCAGTAATCTACTGTGAAATACGGGTTAGTTCTGTACAGTAAATCATTAGTGAATGACAGTGAGTGGCTACCAGCAACGGTTCAGTCAGTCAAAGTATCTTTTGAGTGAACTATCTGTTTAAAGATAAGAGTATGCAGTGATGCACGAGAGAAGCTGGATGTCCTTCACAGCTCGTGAAACACATCCAACAACACAGAGCATCAGGTGAAGACAGAGCTAGTGTTCAGATCAGACAGTGCTCGGTCCCGAGGAGACTCACGGCCAGCTGGACATTACCTGGAATGGACTCTGATTATTGCAGTTCTTCAGCTCTTTGTCAGCTCCTCTGACCAGCAGCACGTGAGCGCACTTCTCCTGCGGAGTCACAAACACAGCCTCAGTCTCCAAACAACACCCCTCCAGCTTCAGAGAACCAGGGACATTCAGCTGTATTCTGATAACAGCATCAGGATGCATCAAACTGATCAAAATGACAGTAAAGTCACAGTCCATGGTTACTTTCTCAGCTCCAGCTCTAACATCTATAAACACTCAGTATACATTCAGTATTAGTGTTTGATGCTCATTCCTCGTGACTTACAGCCCCACTGAGACACAGACACAGATTCTGTAGTGAACGTGCACTAATCAGATGAACACAAACTCTGTGTGTGTGTGTGTGTGTGTGATGCTGAGGATCACACACCTGGTTGTAGAGAGCACAGATGTGCAGCGCTGTGTTTCCCGAGGCGTTCTGAGCGCTCATATCTGCCCCGTAAAACAACAAGTGCTCCAGGTGCTGCACGTGCCCGTGTCGACAAGCCTGTGAGAACACACACACACACACACACACACAGTGACCCTAACAGAAAACTGCTTACACACAACAGTCTATGGATGAACCCAGGTGAAGTTTTTTTTTTGATTTAGCTCAAAACTAAACAGATTCATCAACAAATTTAAGGAACAGACACACAGTCTGAGATGCAGATCACACAGAAAGAGAGACAGACTTTTAGTAATCAAAAACTTCAGAACTGATTTTGCATCAGAGAAATAATAATTAAGTGTCTGACTTTGTGTTCTGCTCACCAGAGGGCGCCATTTCCCGAATGGACTTTTCAGTTGTAGCTCTACAGAATGTTCAGTGCTAGTGGTTTGGATTATGATTTCTTTTTCTTTTGCTTTTAAGGTGTTTATGTTTCTTTTTCATGTAAGATATGGGTCAGGGCTGACATTCATAGAAATGAGACCTCTAGAGTCCCTTATCCTACAAAAGTACAGCCAAATAAAAGACATAGAATACATCCAAACCAGATTTCTGCTTGTAAACATATTCTATGTTCCAGTGTTCAATCACAGTGCACTGAGCTTTGAATCTCTAGACTGAACTCTATTTAATCCAGAATATTCTCTTTAGTTGATGATGCATTACAGCTCAAAGCCTTGCTTCTCCTGGGACCTCGCCATCTTTAATAAAGCCCTGGATGAAGCTGACCTGGTGGATCTCATGCCAGCCGTTCTCGTCCTGGCAGCAGACGGAGGCGTTCTCGTTCAGAAGAAGCTCGCAGCAGTCGGTGTCTCCTCCCAGCACGGCCGTGTGATACAGCGCTGTCAGACCACGACTGTCTTTATAGTTCGGAGACGCCCCGAGCTCCAGCAGTGTCTGAAGAGCACCAGCATTCACAAGAAACACAACTGTAACACAACTAAAGCTTTTGTCACTTTGCAGTTCCAGTTCAGGATGGTTTAAGTTGCTGGCACTTTCCCTGAATAGGGCACCTTTGGTGTCCCATGATGAACGATGGGTGACATGAAAAGAGTTAAAAAGTTATTGTAATGCACTTAAAGAAATCCCTTTCCTTTTCATGGAACTGGCACCAAACCACCACAAAACAGGATCTGGTGCCCCCATCTGCAGAACTGAGAGTCTGAGTATCGTATCGTATCGTATCATGTCCAGGTTTTGGTAACAGGGTTACAAAACATGCAAACTACATACATTAAATAAACTGTATTAAACATGGCTGGTATATTTAGTGTAAGTACCTGCTTTTCCTAATCATTTGCTGAAAAAAATTGTTTACAAAATGTTTTGACACCACTGAGTACCCTATTTTGGGAAAATGCCAACTAAAACAGGTACAACAGAAGCGGATGGAACTAAAACCCATTAATTAATGCAATATTAGTCTGCTAATTGTAAACTAATCCTATCTCAGTTCAGTTGTGTACCTCGAGCGTGGCCTGGTTTTTGGAGCAAGCTGCTTTATGGAGCGCAGTCATGCCGTCTCTGGCCCTGAAGTCCAGATGAGCTCCTCCGTTCCTCAGGGCTTTAATAAACTCCACCGTGTTCTCCAGCTGAGCCGCGAAGGTGAGCGGCGTCTCTATAGCACACACACAGGAGATACGTCAAATCTGATATCTGCTTTCATTTTACCAAACAAATCCATTTCCATACCATAGCTTATAACCCTTTATTCACTGAAATTATGCATAGCTTTAAAAAGCTCATTCACTGTCACATGTTTAAAACACATGATGCCAACAGTGATACCCGACCTTGCGAATAGCGAAAAGCTATATATGACATTTTTTAATTGAAAATAATTACATTACAAACACAAGACGTTTATATCACTCTTTAAATCCCTGGTACCTCCGGTGTCCATGTCATGGTAATTGGGGTCCAAGCCTCGGTCAAGCATTTTGGAGAGCTTCTCCAGCTGATGATGTCGGATGTAATCTATGAACCTCCTCAAGTTGGCCTGGAGAGAGAAAAGTAAGATATCCTTCAGTCAGAAGCCATTATACTGAATGCTTAAAAGAGTTAGACACATAAATCCTTGTTAAGACTCCTGGGAGATCCTACTGTCACGCAACAAAACACATCTGTTCACAGTTAGATACATAACTGTGTGCTCCTTCAATAAGTGTTTTATTGCACATCAGTACGTTCTACTTTATTCAGATGATCAGGTCCAAATGTGCACAGATGCTGAAACAATCCTCACAGACTGCTCTAGAACGTACTAGACTGGCCATCTCTCTACCGCAAAAATCTTCTGTCACTTTGAATTATATAAAAAAGGATGAATAATTCAGAATTATCTCTGATATTTTAGCAAAAACAAACAAACAAAGAAGGAAGTATTTGCTCTCACCTTTGTGTGAAGTCTTGCAATCTGCTTGTCCTCCACACCGGGCCGGTCGTACAGTCTGGTTTTGTAGCGGAACTGTAGCATACAGGAACAAACAAGCTTCTCAGTTTTTCACATAGATTCAGTCATTTCAAGGTAACTAACAGTCACAAACCTCAGAATAAAGTCCTGATGTCCTGAGTGATGCTATATTGACCTGTTATATATTACCTTGTGGTACCTAAGAATCCACGTGAGACGGAGTGTGTGTTCAACTAGTGCTTGTTCGTATATTTCTCCTTCAAAAGCACTACTACAAAGCTTACACAGTTTTCCTACACATCACGTAACATAGGAGAGTATCGCAACATAGAAGTGACAAATTGCATTTTGTAAATACACAACATGACTGTGTTGTATTGCATTACTCTGCTATGGTTTTCGTCAGACCCTGACGGCTGGAAGGCGTTTCCTGTACCTCCAGTGATGGGCCGCTCTCACAGGCCAGCTGTGGATATTCACCGACGAGACGCTCTTCATCCAAGAAAGCACCGTTGCTGTCGTCGCTGGCCGGCTGGAAGAGGCCATAGTTCAGCACATCCTTCAGATTCTGACTCAGAGTACACAGCAGACGCTGTTTGGCCACCCACACGGTGGCACTGGGGTTAAACCTCACACACTTCTGTTGAAGAAGAGCAGAGGGACATCAGTGAGGGTTCAGTTCGGTTCAGACGCTACTGTACGTCAATCATAAACATAATCACTGGAAAATGTGGCCCATTTTTATTGTTTGTTATGCTTCTATTACAACTGGTAATTTCTCAGCAGCCGCTTGCATTCCCCTCAGAACAACAAAACCATGAACTGACTACAAAAAGAAGAAGAAGCAGGAACCAAGGCTTCGTAGAGTAAGAGCACACTCACGGTCTGCTGCAGGTCTGGGATGTTGACTCTAATGACCAGCGAGTGGCTCTGGACGTCCGTCATGCGGCTGACCGGACGCTCTGTCCTGATCGTCTCGTAGATGGCCTCCTCTTTTGAACTTTCTGAGCTGGATTCCTGAGAATATTCTGAACAACTCTGAGCCATCTCATCCTCGCTGGACGTGGGGCTCCGTGGCATATTCAGCTTCACTTCAGCTGAAAACCAAAACGTTTGGGATTGGAGTACTTCTGAGTGTTGCCAAGTAAAAACAAATCTCATCTACAGAAGCACTTTCCATTGATTAAAATCTATTAAGAATATAGTTCAAAAAAGATAATCATCCCCATAGAAGATCTACTCCACCAGCTGTCAATCTCAAGGGAAGATGATTTCATGCATGAAAACTGACGCTTTGTGATTACTATACAGTGATTGTCAAGTTGAACATTATTATTATTATGCACCACGCATACATAAAAAAAATCACTGTATATTTGTAATCATAAACATGGTCTGTTTACAATATTTAAGGAACAGCAGTGACATGTTTTGCATTTTGGTATCCGGGCTATTTCACCTGGTCATTGGGCTAGATTTGATTGGCCAAAGGCCTGGTTTTGTTACGCAGATCTGGCAACCCGTGCAGTTTCTGCTAAAGGTTGCAGAATGTAGGACGTGACACAGTGGAGCGCTTCCAAATAAAGAGTTTCTAATTGGAGATCTGCTGCACTCTTTTCTCATATAGTCCATTCATCTCTGCTGTCACTCCACACTCCACAGTCTTTACACAGCTGTACCTGATCACAGACTCATAGAGGGATTGAGACAGAGCCCAGAATCCCCTGCAAGGTGAGCAGTTTACAGAACTAAAGGATAATAAACAGGCCAAAACGAGAAATGTCATCAGAGAGAGATGTAGGTTAAGCTTCTGCTTATATTCCACTGAAGCAGAAAGACAGGATTAGATGAACAAGCTCCTCCTCACTGTACATAACCCAACATTACTAGCAGTGTCATTTCAGAGACATTTCATAATGAGGGTGTTTTTGTTAACATTAGTCAATGCATCAGTGATAATCAGGGCATAATTTTTTTTTTTTTTTTTTTGTCAAAATGTATATATTTTGCACTTTTTTAAATATTACATTACAGAAGACAAATAACAAATAAAAACATGAATGTATTATAAAATGTAAGATATTATATTTCTATAATATTATATAGTTTCGCAATATCATAAGAGAAAGAGTGCTGTTTTATCCCCCTGAATATCTGCACAATTGCAAATGTGATGTTGATTTATTATACAGTCATGGCCAAAAATATTGGCACCCTTGGTAAATATAATCAAAGAAGGCTGTGAAAATTCATCTGCATTGTTAATCCTTTTGATCTTTTATTTTTTTAAAAATCACAAAAATGTATCCTTTCATTGGATAATAAGAATTTAAAATTGAGAGAAATATCATTATGAAATTAAAAAAAAAAAAAATTATGTAATACACTTTGGCCACAATTAACAGCACTCTTTTATTCAATACTCTTTGTAACCTCCATCTGCCAGATGAACAGGTCTAAATGTTCTGCTATAACCCCTGATGAGGTCAGAGAACACCTCACAAGAGATCAGACACCATTCCTTCACCCAGAATCACTCCAGACCCTTCAGATTCCCAGCTTCTCCTCTTCAGTTCACTCCTCTCATGATCCGTAGGGTTCAGGTCAGGACTGGATGGCTGTAGCAGAAGCTTGAGCTCAGTGACACATTTCGGTGTTGTTTCTGAGGTTTGTGTTTGGATTATTGTCCGGTTGAATGATCCAAACATGGTCCATTCTAAGATTTCTAACAGAGTCAGTCACTCACTGATTTTTTATCTGTTGGTATTTGATAGAATCCATGATGCATGTGTCTACACAAGATGTCCAGCAGAAATCTAGGCCCACCACATCAGAAATACAGCTGTAGATTGGGGTGCTGTTTATCTCTGTGTTCACCAAACCCATCTGGAGTGTTTGCTGCTAAAAAGCTGATTTTTAGTTTCATCTGATCACAGAAGCCAGTCTCATTTGAAGTTCCAATCGTGTCTGATATCTGAAGATGCTTTAGTTTGTTTCTGGATGAGCTAGGAGAGTTTTTCCTGTAACTCTCCCAAACAACATGTGTTGATGTAGGTTCTGTTTGACAATTTTATTTTTTAAAGGTTTTCTGACCCAGAGACTCCACTATTTTCTGCAGTTCTCCAGCTGTGATCCTTGGAGAGTCTTTATCTGCTCCTCATCACACATCAGGACGATATAGACACGTCCTCTTCCAGGCAGATTCCTGACATTTTCTGCTGGTGGGAAATTCCTAATTATTGTCCTGATGCTGGAAATGGGAATGTTTACTGCTCTAGCTCTTTTCTTAAAGCCACGTCACTAATTTGTGAAGCTCAATCATCTTTTGCTGCACATCAGAAATATATTCTCTGTTTTTTCTGATTGTGATGAATGATTAAGGGAATTTGGGCTTTGTTTTCCCTCCTCTTCATATTTCTGTGAAACAGGAAGCCAGAGCTGGAAATGTCATGTTTATAATCACGCTGGAGTGCTCATAATTGTGAATATGAATGGGAATATACTTCAGACAAATTTTACTCATAACAATTTCTAGGGGTGCCAATAATTGTGTCCAACGAGTATTTGAGAAAAACATTAATTATATTAATTATATTAATTATATTTCCCCCCATTTTAAATTCTTAATATCCAATGGAAGTTTAGATTTTTGTGATTTTATTTTTACATAAAAGATCAAAAGGATTAACAATGCAGATTAATTTTCACAGTCTTCTTTTGATCATATTTACCAAGGGTGCCAATATTTTTGGCCATATTTTTTGACTGTATACAGCAGTTAAATAAACAAGATGTTTACAGAGTTGCATTGTTGTAACTTTGCACTATATTTTGCCAACAAAATACTTTTAAATAATGCCACAGCAAAACTTTTACATTTTCTACATCAATTCATAGACCAACACTTTCAAACATTAATCTAGTGGGATTATTTATGCCATGGTAACTGCAGTGTAAATGCATTCATGCCACCACCGAGCTGCATTACACAGTGTGTAAAAACACCTGAACCTCTCTTCAGACACAACTTTGGCTCTTCTGCAGTCACAGATCTTATTTATTTGGAAATCATTTGACTGATAATAGCCTTATATTGTCATATTTGAAAAGGTAGACATTAGAAAAAGTTGCCATGAAAAGGTAAAGATGCCCCAGAAATCAGTTTAGGTGAAAAATATATCCCCTAATGAAAAGTGTTTAAGAATATGAAGATGCCAATCAAATCAAAGAGGGCGGGGCTTCACTGCAGCTTATCATAGCTGTAAACATTCACGGACAACTGTTTACAACAGAAACCGTACATGACTGACAGGAGTATTATCCAGTGACAACTTAAGAATTTACTTGATCCATGTAATTCGTAATCTAAAGTGAGTAGCCTAAAATACTTAACTATTGACATAAATCATGCAAATTCTGTGTAATTAAGGCTTCACTGTTTAGTAAGTGGCCATCTGAGTGCAGGATATTTTCACCTTCATGTTCTGTATGTTTCATCACCCCAATGATCATCACCAAACATACCTACTATTATCATTTGTGCTCCTATTCTAAGCTACACAGATGGTTTTTAGTTTTTATTGCATCTGTCTCTTCATGCATTGCTTTGTGTCTTTTCCTTAAAAATTGGAAAAACATGGCATGTAATATACTGCATGTAAGAGAACCCCTTTACACATATTTTGCCCAAAATTTTGATGAGGCTTTCAGAACACAAACTACATTAAACTCAAGATTTAAAAAACAAACAGACAGTCGTTCATACCTGAAAGTCTTCGATGCTCCTGTCTCTCCGCGTGATGTAAGCCCTGAAGAGGAGAAGATGCTCTTTATTTGTACGGACGTGAATCAGATCAGAGTGAATCCTAATTAATCACTTCAGCAGAGGATCCGACGAATGACAACGAAGTGTTAGAACCTTTCATAATGTTCCGCACAAAAGCTCTGAGCACGTGAAGTTCTCTGAAAACCTGAAATGTGTGAGAAGTAGGTGAGATATTATTAAATGGAATGAAATCCAGAGTCGCTCTCGTCCAGATGATTCAGTTCGGGCCCCTAGTGACTCTCTGAAGAGTGCTGCAAATAACTCTGGCCCCGCGCCGAGGCTTCATCAGTGTGCCGGGTCTCCTCATCACAACCATACGGGCCATGATTAAGACTTAAAGGGAAAGAGCACTCAGAAATAAAGAGTCTGTCATCATCTGAGAGAACGACCTGCTCAGGACATGCTGTTACTCTTAGATAAAGGTGGACTGATGTTTAATACCAATATATTCCTCATAACTAATAAACGGTCCAAACCTCAGTCTGTCAAATGTCTGTGTCCTGAATGATGGGAGTTGGAACAAAGTACAAATGTAATGGATAACATGTGCATTTAGTTTAAGTTCCAGTTTTCTTCCGAACAGAGCCAGCTGTAAAGTCTAAAGTGGTTAATGCAATGCAAAAGTCTTCAAAGATGGAAGAAGATCCAGCATTCATGAGGTTCTTTAAACACACTGCTGGAAAACATTGTAAGAACACTCACACTGGTGTTTTTAACAGGATGAAGACTGGTTTGTGTGTCACTTCCTCCTCACCTGAGACAGAGCTCATTTTAAACTGGGACATTATTTAGGTCACCACAGAGAGAAAGAGGAGAGCTGGAGAGAGGACGCCTGCAGATCACACTTAATAATCCAGCAACGACTGAGCAATCAGACTCAGAAAACAAAGAAACGGTGGTTAAAATCAAAGCTTGTTTGACCAAAACTCACTCTAAGTGACTCTGAACACTGTGATTATTGCTTGGAATAGATGTTATACACCTGTAAACGAGAATCTGAATGAGTTTGTGTAATAGTAATAATCCTGAGTGATTGAACATCAGCAAACTGACTGTAAACTGTTAGAGAAAAACACCCGTTAAAGGGGAGGTGGGGGGGGGGGTGAAATGCTATTTCATGCATACTGAGTTCTTTACACTGTTAAAGAGTTGGATTCCCATGCTAAACATGGACAAAGTTTCAAAAATTAAGTTGTACGTTTGAAGGAGTATTTTTGTTCCCAAAGTTTTTTTGGAGTATGGCTCTGTGTGACGTTAGAAGGAGTGGAATGTCCTTATATGGGTCCTGAGGCACTTCTGCCGGAAGAGCGCGCTCCCGTATAGCAGAGCACTGAGAGCACAACAGACTTCACTGATCAGAGCGAGAGCGTCGCCAAATGTCACAAAAGAAGTGTGTTTTTGGTTGCCAGGGCAAGACAACCCTGCACAGATTACCAAAAGAGAAACAGCATTAAGGGACCAGTGGATGGAGTTTATTTTTACAGAGCATCAACGGAGTTGTGCAAGTGTTTGTGTTTGTTCCCTGCATTTCGAAGATGCTTGTTTTACAAACAAGGCCCAGTTTGACGACGGATTTGCGTATCGTTTATTTCTTAAGGATGATGCAGTCCCAACGAAAAAGGATCTGAATCTGACTGCTAGCCATGGTTTGTTTTGGATGTTTTATTCCTCACAGTAATGTCACAGCTTCCAAACGCTCTCAATGCAAAAGACTACTGGCGCTCGTGATTCTTTAGCTCCGCCCACACGTCACGCCTCTAGGCGCTCGTGTTTTTCCGGGAAAAATCGGTACAGACTATCTTTCTCTTATGAATATAATAAAACTAAATACTTTTTGGAGTTATGAAGGATGCAGTACTACTCTATAGGTACTCAAGATTAACAGGAGATTGAGTCAAAACGAGCATTTCACCCCCCCTTTTAAGATTGTGTGTCACTGGAAAAGAATTCATGATGAATCTATTTCTGCTTTCTCACCTCACATAATACAGACAGAATGAGATCAAACCCAGGTGAGTGTGACAACCAATTAACATTTCTTAATGCATTAGTTAATGTGAACTAACAATGGACAACACAACTTGAATTATTAATCTCGATTTGTTCATTATACATGCACATTTATTAATATTCAGTGTGCAGGTTGTTCTGCTGAACATAAAATACTTTGAAGAATGTGTCCAAAAAGTCAATGGGAATTAATGTGGACCAGAGAATCTCTTCTTTCGTACTGAGCAGAAAGAAACTCATAAAGGGTTAATGATGTCTTAGTTTGCCTTAGATGCATCAGTCGCCATGAACTAATCTGAATTGCATTGACTGATTTACATAAAGCTGTTTAATATTGTGTCATATTAAGCATTGAGCTGTAGATGAAGAGAGTCGTGGTCATGCACAGAAATAAAGCAGTCAATCTTCATTCTGCACGTTAGGTTAAGAAGTAATAACCTGGGTTACCATGTTCATTCATAACCTTTTTCCTTCCCATTTCCACCGAGGCGACTCAAACAGCAGCATGCAGATGGAAAGAACAGTTAAACACACACTTGATAGATTCAGTGTGTTTCATCTGATTGATTTAAGTCTAGTTCAACAGAGGAAAAGCAGAATATCACTCCAGGTAAAACAGCACAGGTTTGTCAAGCTTCAATCACAGAATAATATCCAGGATTATAAAGTTTGGCTCCAAACACAAGAGGGCAGCAGAGCATCATTACTGCCCTCATCACTGACCAAACACCTGCTCACAACAAACACGCCATAAATACTTGAAAAGATGACTATACTCTAACAACAACAACAAACACAAGCAAAATATTAAATAAAATAAAAATACTTCAAACTGATCCCCAAGCCTTCATTCAATGAGAAACAGATTCAACTCAATTTAACTCATAAATAAATACATGTACAAATACACAATGAAAATAAAATACATAAAAAACAATTTATGTTTATGAATTTGGTACTTGAAACACTGGGGTACATATAGAACTGAATTAATTCAAGATTTTAAAAAATAATGAAATTTAAAGAAGTGTGGTTCAGTGTGTCTTGACATAGAAAATGAACCGGAAAATTACATACTCTGATTTATGAAAACAATAATAATTACTAGTTTAACAGAGAAAGGGAATACAGCAGAATAATTGCATTTTCATCTGTAATTAGTTTAGCATTATAATAATATGGGATTTTATTAATTTATTAATCATAATTCTAATTAATGTTAGTTCTTCTAGTAACATTATAAGCATATCTAAATTAGTCTTAGATATGGTTTAGATCTGTAAGTCTAGCAGTTAGTGTGTTTCTAATCGTTCGCTCTGACCTCTGCAAACATATTATTCATGTTTGTCCAAATATGAGCAGCTTTAATTACCTCTGCTCTGCTCTTTCTAATTGGCATTAAATATTAAACTCCCCTTCCTGTTGTAATTGTGCGGAAAAAAAAAGTTTACTTAAATGTATAATAGACATCAAGCCAGAGAGGTGAAAACACATCTTTGAAAGTAATTTAAAAAACTGGAGCTACAGTAGTAAACAACATGAGCAGTCTCTCTCTGCACTGCAAAATAATAATAATAATAAAACAGGAAAGTCAAGTGAAGTATTTGAATTGCATTGACATTATTTAGTTAGCAGACGCTTTTATCCAGAGGAAGAAAAACACTCATTTATTTTATCCGAAGCGACTTAAATGGTGATCGTTAGAAGTGCAAAAGGGTTCTGATGATCCTCATCATTTCACTGAATTACTAACTCAATCAAAACTAAACCCCATTAGCAGTCGCAAATTAAAATTCATAATGGAGTATATACTCCCATAATTAATATTTTGATTTATAGATACTTATGTATAACTGGACTTTTAGGCAACACTTTATTTTAGCAGTCATTAGAGAACTAGCAGACGGTCTGCTTAAAATCACCCTCCTTTGATGGACATGCGACTGACTTTAAGTCACTAGATGTCTAGCAATCCTCCAACGAAGTCACTTAAATAGACAGACAGGTGTGCAAAGAAAGGGAACAATCTAAATAAAGTGTATCTGACTTCTACAGTTGTTTCATAAGAGCGACGGGTGATGCTTTCCTCTCATTCTGACTTAAATATCCAGTCCTCCTCCTCCTTCTTTCATCTTGTGCATGTGGTGTAAAAATAGCCCACGGTACGCAGGCGTGTAAATAGCGTGTTCCCACTGTGTGTGGGCTGGAGGTGTTTGCAGTGTTTGGAGCGAGGGCACGTATGCCTGCACACCCACACACTCTTCATCATCCTCATCCTCAGCTCTTCTTCTATCCCTGTGTTTGATGAGTCATTCAGAAGAGACTGACACTGCTCTTCTCCGTGTAGCGTGTTCCTCGAGCCTGAATAGAGCGTGGGCCGACCGCCAGAGTAAGTGCACGCACATAATCTGAGCATCAGCCGTTTTGCTGTGAAGCCCATCAGGATTCACAGGCTCTTTGACTGATAATTGTGCTTTGATGTTAACCACAGAAACCTTTCCTAGAGTTCTTCCAGTCCTGCGATCACTCTTTCTCCTCCGTGGCCCTCCTCACCTCTCCTGGCTGTTCTAGAAACACTAGTGTAAATGAAGCGTTGAGGAGCAGGTGGGCAGTCTGTGATGGACATGTGATGCTTGACCTCAGCAGCAGATGTGTTGAAGCTCCTCTGAGATCACCTGATCGTCACGTGTCTAAATAACATTCATCCTCAATGATTATCCAGAAATACAACTTCACTGTCTTTATACTATCAGAGCACTGCAGTGATGACGCTTGTGATTTCTGATTCTTACATGATAACCTCCAGAAATGAACACGACGTGAGCCTAAATACAATCAGCAGAAGTAAAGAACTAAACGTTGGCTATATGGTTTGCGATATTTATCATTTGTGATAATATCATAATTATTGTTTTAATGATATGCAAGCTGGCATTATCGAGTTTGACACAGATAACGAATAAAACAGGTCTTGAGAGTTGAGAAGCATTCCCTGCCTGATGAAGCTCATTAGAATACAGACAAAATTTGGTTATTTAAATGGCATACATTTATATTATGTTTATTTTTTTAAATGATCTACACACAATTTTTATTGTGTAATACATTTTGATGAATATCCACTTTAGGATGATGTTGAAAAGAACAAGAGGAAACCCTCTTACGTATGGAAACCCATGAAAAGGAAATGACTGAGATAATAAAGTTTGTCATCCTGTTTAAAGTATTGTTCCAGTTGAGTGAATCTCTGTTCCTTCCCAAATGTGATCCATGAGAGGAAGTCAGTGTTCCCCAACCACATCAGCTCTATTAGATTTCCTTATTACTATTATTATTTTTTCATTATTATTCGTTATTATTATATATTATTTGTTTGAGGAGTGGAGAATAGTTCGAATATAGATATAGATATACTTTTTTACATTTTAAATATCTTGTGAATAGCAGTTTATCTTGCCCTTGGCCAAATGTGTTAAACACTAAGAAAATCTGAGCATCCACATATCTAGTTTTTTTGTGCTATATTTCAGTGCTTAGTGGTGTTCTGTGGGATTTATTTCTTATGAAAACTGTGCTGGTTGTGAAACAGAACAGAGCTCCTGCATAAATACTGGTATATTTGACATACTGGAAGTTTAGATCATGTCTAATGAGACAGATCACAGGACAGACACACATAAATATGTATAATTGTAGCCGCTGCTAACAGCAGGGTTTGCTAAACAGATGCTGTTTTCAAGGCCATTTCAGCAATTAGATGAAGAATGCAAACACAGATCCTGTTTGAGCCCGAGGCACACAGGCAACTGTTTTATTTGTTATATTCTTCTTCTTATCATTATCACGGACCAAGAACAAGACACCTACAGTACCTGTGTTTGTGTTCCCCATCTTCATCATCATCGTCTTCTTCTTCTTCTAGCACACGGTTTGACAGCCCTGATCAAGCAACTCCTATGTGTGCATGGCCAAAAAAAAAATGTCTGTCGTGAACTGTAAAAAAAAAAAACAGCTATACATACCTTTTGAGTTTTAAGAAACTAAAAAAATACAATTTTCTTGAAACTACGTGAAACTCATGTCAAACCAACAGTATTGTCCCAATGAGTCAAAAAACATTTTTCTGAACAAAGAATGTAATTTTCCTGAAATGTTAAGACTTTGTGAGTTCCCAGCATGCATTGCAGTATGAATAAATTATGTAGTTACTGTTATAGGATTATTATTTTTGTTGTTGTTTGGTGACTGAATTTAACTTCTTTTGTTGTTGATTTCTCATTATTGTTATTTATTTGTTGTGCTGTGATGTTAAGAGCTCATCATCCTTTTACATTTGTTGATTGTCACCGCTCTTCAGGCTAGTGCATGAATTATTGAGCGCTAAGGTATGTTCCACAACACAGAACTATGTTTTACATTTAGTTTCACATTTATAGATGATTGTCATCCTTATTACAAACATAGCATTGCGTGCTGAGCCTTCAGCAGGATCAATGCACGCAAAGCTCTGGGTCCTGACATCATCCCTGGGCGTGTGCTGAGAGATTGTGCAGCAGAACTCACTGATGTATTCACAGACATTTTCAACATCTCACTGAGTCAGGCTGTTGTTCCCACATGTTTCAAAACTACCACCATCATTCCATTCCCGAAGAAGCCATCTCCATCCTGCTTCAATGACTACCGTCCTCATGAAGTGCTTTGAACGGCTAGTCATGCACCATATCAAGTCTGCCCCCCCCCCCCCCCCCCCCGGACCCATTCCAGTTTGCATATCGGTCCAACCGGTCGACCGATGATGCCATCTCCAGTACCCTCCACTCAGCACTCACCCATCTGGACAAAAAGGACTCATACATCAGAATGATGTTCATAGACTTCAGTTCAGCATTCAACACAATCATCCCTCAACAGCTCATCTACAAGCTGAGTCAGCTGGGGCTCAACACTTCGCTGTGCAACTGGCTGTTGGACTTTCTGACTGGAAGACCTCAGGCAGTACGGGTCGGCAGCAACACATCCAGCACCATCACACTGAACACTGGGGCCCCCCAAGGATGTGTGCTGAGCCCCCTCCTCTTCACTCTGCTGACCCATGACTGCACACCGTCACACAACTCCAACCTCTTCATTAAGTTTGCGGATGACATGACTGTGGTGGGTCTCATTAGCAACAAAGATGAGACAAATTGCAGGAGCGAGGTGAGCCGCCTGGCCGGATGGTGCAGTGACAACAATCTCTCTCTGAACGTGGAGAAGACGAAGGAGATTGTTGTAGACTTCAGGAGAGCACAGACTCAGCACGTTCCTCTGACCATCAACGGTGCGACTGTGGAGAGAGTGAGCAGCACCAAGTTCCTGGGTGGGCACATCACAGAGGACCTCTCCTGGACTGAAAACACAGAAGCACTGGCCAAGAAATCACAGCAGCGTCTCTACTTCCTCCGCAGACTGAGGAGAGCCAGAGCCCCGCCCCCCATCATGTACACCTTCTGCAGAGGCACCATCGAGAGCATCCTGACGAGCTGCATCACTGTGTGGTATGGCGCCTGCAACGCGTCCTGCCGAAAGACTCTGCAACGCATAGTGAGAGCAGCTGAGAGGATCTTTGGTATCTCTCTCCCCTCCCTCCAGGACATTTATGGAACACGTCTCACCCGCAAAGCCCTCTGCATCACAGGTGATCCCACCCACCCATCACACAGCTTCTTCAGTCTGCTGCATCAGGGAGGAGACTGCAGAGTCTCCAGGCCAGGACCATCAGACTGAAGGACAGCTTCATCCACCAGGCTGTCAGGAAGCTGAACTCACTCCTGAACTTGCCCCCTGTCCCTCTTTCACCCCAGGCACCACTGAACTATGACCCCCCCCCCCAGATCCCACATCCACAGCCAACCCCCCCCCCCCCACTAATATACGATGACATGCACCAGTCACTTTGTGCAGCATTGGTTTGCTCACTACCTCACTCAGGATGGAACTGATGTCATTCCACTACCTCATCAGTCAGTTAGATAAAATCAGTTAAATAAAATAACTGCTCTTGAGCCCTGTCACTTTAATCAGAATTAATAAGGTTTTTTTTAGCACTAAAAATCTTTTATATGCACCGTTGTTCACTTCATTGATTTGCACTCTATCTGCCATGTGCCTTGTGCTGCTTTATTTAACTTTATTTGTAACTTTATTACATGTCTTTTTTTACATTCTCTTATTTTACAGCTGTATTTATATTTTATATTTGACCTAGAATTTTAGGCTCTACTGTTATTTATCTATATGCACCAAGAGTCTGAGAGTAACGCAATTTCGATTCTCTGTATGTATGTGTTGTACATGTGGAAGAATTGACAATAAAGCAGACTTGACTTTACTTGACTTCACTTAACATATTAAGTGTCTTATAAGACTATAGAACATATGAATATCATATCATGAAATGAATATAATGAGTTAATAAAAGAATGTTCACTGAACAAGAAATCTTTTGCTGTCTTATTGAATATTTTACCTGAATGAGGCATTTTGCATCATCTAGTCCATTACTGATATTATTATTATTTATGATCATTAATTTTTTTTTTTTTTTGTTTGAGCTCAGGGACTATTACATAGTGAAATATGTCTATATTTTTTAGATTATTCTTATGTTAAATTGTCTTTAAAATTGTCACGCTTCTTAAAGCACACATTGATATTAACAAAAATATTGTTATTATACAGTTAACTAGTATTCATAATTATTATTTGTATTTCTAGAGAGTGTTTAGCTTCAATAATTGGGCCTATATCAATATGAGTTGAGTCAAGGCTAGAGATAAGAGGAAGAGGAGTGAACTCTTTACTCCTGGAGGACAGGAGCTGTTCAGAGCTTTATCCTGGTTTGACTCGCTCTCTCATCCTCATCAGCTCCAGCCCCTCCGGGCCTCTGGAAAACTGTGTATTAACTCCACTTCTCAAAGTCAAGCCCTCAGAGGACGCAGCCAAATAAAGACATTCATTAACAGCCAGCTTTGCTGATCTTATTCTATCTAATATGATGTATTATTGTAATTCCATTGCGCCTCTCTGGGGAGTTGTTCTTGTGATTTCAAAGGGAAGGCTGAATATTTTCCTTCTGCTACCTGAGGGAACGTCTGAACACTGTCGAAGCATTGATGAAGGACAGAGTAATACAGAAGAGGAGTGTGTGTGTGTGTGTGTGTGTGGATGCTGGACTTTTACTGAAGCAGAGAAACACAATAAAGAACCGTTCCTCTGTCTTCATCTTTAAAGCCAATAACCAAAAACTCTGCTATTTCTTTAACTTGGGGATTTTGCTTCTGCTCAAGACTTGTCTCTAAGGTTACTGTTTTTATTTTCTTCAATTTGAAGCATGCCTAGATATCAGAAGTAAACGACAGGTGAGGGCTTTCGGACATTCTGCGGACAGTATAATCAAGGACTGTTGTTAAGGTCGATCTGCCGCGTCACACTGAGCAGAAAATGTAAAGGTTCCCAGCAGCTGAAGGAGAAAGTGATGGGAAGAGCATTCAGGCAGAAACCAAGCACAAGCAGTCACAGTTCTCTACTATCTGTTCATGAATAAAGTCCATGAGATATGACTTTTTAATGAAATGGACATCAGTGCTGTGTTTCCTTGCAGAGAAACCCAAACAAATCCCATTTCAATGCAAAACTCTTAGTGAGGGTGTTTTTAGTGCACAAGCTGATGAAGAAGTTTCCCAAGGATGGTCAGTGAACGTTAATGACCTGAATATTGCAGAACCTGAATTACTTATTATTTTATATCATAACTTTTACTTTTGCTTTCCCCTGAAAATGTTCTGGGTATTTCAACTATATTCCTTGTCTTTTGGACCCCATTTATTTCATGTATTGACAGGCTGACCGAGCATCTGTGCGAGTTTCTAGAGAAACGCTTCAACAGTGTGACTCACACAAATTTATTCAAAGCTGTCATAAACAAAGACATGAAACGCTGCAATTTCTGCTCGCTATCCCTCCAGAGAGGAGTGTAACCTCGCTGTCCTCGCCGTCATCTGTGAGTCTCTCTGACTCCCGTCGTTTCCGTCTCATCACAGCTCCTGTACTGTTCTCCATCAGTCCTGACGGAGACATTTAAAAGGGTTTTCAAACAAGACTCTGGGGGAGATTGGAGAGAAAAGAAAGACTTAACATGTTCTGTAGGACTGCCAGAGTTTATGTTATTAAAATTGAATTTAGTAAAAATATATTTAGCACATTCTTCTAACTCGCTGCTTTGAAATGGTATTTCTGTCAGGACCACTATCGTCAAAGATGATAGACAATTAGCACACGGTCTGGATTGGCAGCATGGTTCTGTTCTGGGCAAAAACTCCCTGCAGGAATAAACAGAAACAGAACAGAACCAATCATTAATGTTCTCATACATTGGATACAATATGAGAAGGAATCTGATTAGTACGTAAACAAATGCATATGTAAAATAATGTGATCATCAAGCATTAAACAGCTTCTAAATCAAACCTGCCTAACATTATCGAATGAAATATCAATCCTGGAAGTGGTTCAGATGGAAGCGGTCAGTTCCATTTGTTTTGATCATTGATGTGAATCTGATCTGGTCCTTAACAAAAACATTTTCTCAGCTTTTTTCTTTATTTATGAAACATGCCCCCATTCAAGTGTTGATAAAAAAAGAATGTATTAAGCTATACCGTTTTTTTTTTTTTTAGAAGCAAATGCTCTGTTCTTTCATTTGATATATTGCATGTACAGGTCAAATATCCAAACAACTAAATAGTCTGAGGCCATGAAGGTTTTGTAAAATTGATCAAAAATGTTGGTAGTGGCTGGCAACTCAAAAAAAAAAAAAAAAAAAAAAAAAAAAAACATCTGGAGAGGAGAGAGTTAATATTTTGCATTGTCTTCAGTACAGTGACAATATAAAACCCAACTACTTGTTTAGAAACCAACATATCATTTTTAAAATACCACAGTCAATCGTTTTCCTATAAATTGATCTTATTTGAAAATATGCAGAATTCTTTTGATTTAAGCAAGAGATCGTTACATCTGGGCAGCATCACTCCTTCACTGTGATGGAAAAGGAATAAGACACACAAAAGAGGAGAATATGAGAAGATGGGAGACAGATGAGACTCAGGGACAGGAAGTGAAGACACTCTGACACCCGCATCGCAATTATCATCCGCCTCGGGGTAATTACCATTCTTAATTGGCAAACGTCACTTAGATGAAACCACCTCGGAGCACAGCCTGCAAACCCTTCCCATAATGCCCTGTGAGAGATGCTCTCCTCTGCTCTGAGAGATGAAAGCTCACACGCTGACCACATCAAACACCTCACACAGGTGCGTCCAGGTAAAGTTCAGCTCTCCTCTGCGCTGTTTTCACAGACAGATCCACTTACACAGATGAGTCCATCAGGGTTGTGACCTCTTGACCTCACGAGGACCGCTGGAAGTAGATGCGGCAGGAGCGGTTTCTATGGCAACCACTGTATGATGCATGAGTTTGTGTGCCATTAACATCAAGGGAACTCTTATTTTTGTTAAATCATGTCCAGTGTAAGAAAAAATCTTTAAAGAAGCGCTGATGTCCTAGAAGAATATTACCAATACCTTTTCCATTAAGCCTCTGGAGAAGTCTTTTGACTTTAAAACAACACACGATTAAACGTCTCATTCAAAAACTGGAAAAAAATCTGTGAAAAATCAGTATGGAAAAACGGTACATTGGGCCATATTTTTGCAGACTTTTCTTTGGGTGTGCTTTAATTCTACCATTTAAAAATGCTGTAAAGTGGTCTAAATCAGGGGTTTTCAATCTTTGATGCCGCAGATCACCAGATATGACATCAGTACTATGATACGGTCTAAATCCTGACTGGAAATCCTCACATTTACCATTTTTCTCTAAGAAGGAATATAATTGTGAGGATACCACCTTTTCTAGTATCTTGGACAGAAAAGGGAGATTCGAGATCAGTATGTAATTGTGATGAATTCATGCCATTAGAGGAAGCAGGAAGCAGAAGAAACTGAATGAAGGAATGGAACTTCCTCAGATTCCATGTCTTCTTTTTTTTCCCAGAATGCACTGTACTCAGAACAGCCAGGAAGAGCCTTTTATCTTCATAGACTGACCTCAAGGTGGGAACGGTGACCGGTGTATCTTGTAATGATGCGGTGGTTAATAAAGCTTTAATAGCTCACTAAACACTTGTGCGATTTCAGCACAGCATTTTGTTGTGTCATGAATTCTTCTAATGTTATTCTGCACTGAAAGTTAACATCTGCTTACCAGAATGCAACAAAGAAGTAGTTGAACTGCAGAAAGCTGACAGTCAGAAACA